>NW_027278451.1:152641-206109 GCF_030028105.1 Mobula birostris
CGGGAACGTCTGCCCGGTGGACCGGCGTCGGTGTGGAGCCGTCAGCCCAACATCAGTGGTCGGTCAGTCGCTGGGAAGCGTTCTGAGGGAGGAGGTAGGGTTAGATGTTGGAGAGGCAGGGGCTGGTCTGGGAAAGCCAGCACGGCTTTGTGTGTGGGAGATCTGGTCGAAGGATCTTGACTGAGGCTTTTGAAGTGCCGAGGGAGAGGGCCGATGAGGGGAGGATGGTAGACACAGTATATATAGATTTTATTAAGCCGTTCGGGAGGTTTGCCCGTGGTAGGCTGCCCTGGAATGATGGATCACCTGGTGTCCAGGGAGGGAAGTGGAGACAGAATTGGCTGGATTGGTGACGGTGGGCTGTGGGTTGCTGTTGGGTGTTGTCGGTGGGTGCTGGTGCGAGGATGTTTCTCAGAGTGGAAGTCTCCAACTAGTGGAATCGTGGGATTGTGATCGGCTGGGCTCGGAGGGCTGCGGAGGAGCAAATGGAATTTAATTCTGATGACTGCGAGGTGTTTCATTTTGGAAGGACCCGACAAGGGAGGATATTTACATTGAACAGCGGTGCCCTGAGTACGAATGTTTGACAGAGAGACGTCAGAGTACAAAGACATGGTTCCCCTGATGTGGGGTCACAGGTGGACAAAGGTGGTGAAGAAAGAGTTTGGCTTGCTGGCCGTCATCGGTCTGGGCACTGAGTTCAGGAGCCGGGGAGGATGCATGTCACTTGCCCCAAGATGCCGGCGAGGCCCACACTTTGAGTTATTGTGTTCGGTTCTGGTCACCCTGTCACACGGAGGGTGGGATCGAACTGGAAATAGAGCAGAACAGATTGACAAGGATGTTGCCGGGACTTGGGAGACTGATTCACAGGGAGAGGCTGCACAGGCTGGGCCTTTGGTCCTGGTTGGGTGGGGAGAACGAGGGGGTGATCACACTGACGTGTAGAAAACCATGGGGTGTTAGAGATAGGTGGAGTGGTCCTTTTCCCCCACGGTGGGGGGGGGGATCGAAAACAAAGGGGACATCAATTGAAGGTGAGAGGTGAAAGGTTTAACCGAAACCTGAGGGGTAACGTTACTTTACACAGCGGACGGTAGATCTATGGAACCGGATGCCGGGGGACGTGGCCGAGGCAGATACATCAAACATGGTCAGAGATATGTGGACAACAGCTCAGAGCAAAGTTTCCCAAACTGGGGTCCATGGACCCCTCAGTTAACGGGACAGGTCCCCGGTGTAAAACCTGTTGGGAAACCCCTGGTTGAGAGGGACATGAGCCAATTCCTGAGGAATGTAATTTTCCGGAATACACACCTTGATCGGCCCGGATTCCACGGAGCTGCTGGGGGCTCTTTACTGTGCGGGACATCTCTGTGACTCCCTCTCCCTGTCTTTGTCTCTGTCTGTCCACGTCTGTTGCTGATTCTCTGTTTCAGGGAGTCACAGAGCTATCCAGCGGAGATAGAGGCCGTTCGGTCCGAGCAGTCCGTGCTGATCACGGTGTCCACCCAGCTGGTTCCAACGCCCCGGAATCGGCTCGTCTCCCTCCCAGCCCCATCCCCTCGGTGGACCCGTCCCAGTGATTCTGAAACGATTCCCTCGTCCCTGCCTCAACCACTTCCTCTGGCAGCTCGTCCTATCGACTCACTCCCACTTTGCCTGAAAACGGTGTCCCTCACACCCCTTTTAAATCCGTTCCACTGTCGTGCTAATGCTGTCCCACCACCACTCAGGGAGAAGATTGTTCCCGCCCACCCTATCGATGCCCTCTTGTAGTTATAATCCAGCAGGAACATCCCCAGGAGCGGATGAGGTGCGTCCCGGAACACTGAGGAGAGCCGGACGAAAGTGTCTGACCCCACCCTCCCCCACCCCGGCTGGGCTGTCCTGTCTGTAATCTCACTGTGTCCTGGCGAGATGCCGGGAGACCGGAGGAGAGGAATGTCATGCCTTTATTCTTTATTTCGGGAATGTCTGCCCGGCGGACCCAGGTCGGTGTGGAGCCATCAGCCCAACATCAGTGGTCGGTGAGTCGCTGGAAAGCATTCTGAGGGAGGAGGTAGGGGTTAGATGTTGGAGAGGCAGGGGTTTGTCTGGGGAAAGCCAGCATGGTGTGTGTGGGAGATCTGGTCAAAGGAGCTTGACTGAGGATTTTGAAGCGCCGAGGGAGAGGGCCGACAAGGGGAGGGTGGTAGACTCAGTATATATAGATTCCATGAAGCCGTTCGGGAGGTTTGCCCGTGGTAGGCTGCCCTGGAATGATGGATCACGTGGTGTCCAGAGGAGAGTGGAGACAGAATTGACTGGATGGTGGTGGTGGGCTGTGGGTTCTGGTGGGTGTTGTCGGTGGGTGCTGGTGGGAGGATGTATCTCAGCGTGGAAGTCTCCGACTAGTGGGATCGTGTGATTGCGATCGGCTGGGCCCGGAGGGCTGGGGGAGCAGCAAATGGAATTTAATTCGGATGACTGAGAGATGTTACATTTTGGAAGGACCCGACAAGGGAGGACATTTGCATTGAACAGAGGTGCCCTGGGTACGGGTGTTCGACAGAGAGACGTCAGAGTACAAGGACATGGTTCCCCTGATGTGGGGTCACAGGTGGACAAAGCTGGTGAAGAAAGAGTTTGGCTTGCTGGCCGTCATCGGTCTGGGCACTGAGTTCAGGAGCCGGGGAGGATGCATGTCACTTGCCCAAGATGCCGGCGAGACCACACTTGGAGTTATTGTGTTCGGTTCTGGTCACCCCGTCAGAAGGAGGGTGGGATCGAACTGGAAATAGAGCAGAACAGATTGACAAGGATGTTGCCGGGACTTGGGCGACTGATTCACAGGGAGGGGCTGCACAGGCTGGGCCCTTGGTCCTGGGAGGGTGGGAGAACGAGGGGGTGATCACACTGACGTGTAGAAAACCATGGGGTGTTAGAGATAGGAGGAGTGGTCCTTTCCCCACGGTGGGGGGAATCAAAAACAAATGGGACATCAATTGAAGGGGAGAGGTGAAAAGTTTAACCGAAACCTGAGTTGTAACGTTACTTTACACAGCGGACGGTAGATCTATGGAACCGGATGCCGGGGGACGTGGCCGAGGCAGATACATCAAACATGGTCAGAGATATGTGGACAACAGTTCAGAGCAAAGTTTCCCAAACTGGGGTCCATGGACCCCTCAGTTAACGGGACAGGTCCCCGGTGTAAAACCTGTTGGGAACCCCTGGTTGAGAGGGACATGAGCCAATTCCTGAGGAATGTAATTTTCCGGAATACACACCTTGATCGGCCCGGATTCCACGGAGCTGCTGGGGGCCCTTTACTGTGCGGGACATCTCTGTGACTCCCTCTCCCTGTCTTTGTCTCTGTCTGTCCACGTCTGTTGCTGATTCTTTGCTTCAGGGAGTCACAGAGCTATCCAGCGGAGATAGAGGCCGTTCGGTCCGAGCAGTCCGTGCTGATCACGGTGTCCACCCAGCTGGTTCCAACGCCCCGGAATCGGCTCGTCTCCCTCCCAGCCCCATCCCTCGGTGGACCCGTCCCAGTGATTCTGAAACGATTCCCTCGTCCCTGCCTCAACCACTTCCTCTGGCAGCTCGTCCTATCGACTCACTCCCACATTGCCTGAAAACGGTGTCCCTCACACCCCTTTTAAATCCGTTCCACTGTCGTGCTAATGCTGTCCCACCACCACTCAGGGAGAAGATTGTTCCCGCCCACACTATCGATGCCCTCTCGTAGTTATAATCCGGCAGGAACATCCCCAGGAGCGGATGAGGTGCGTCCCGGAACACTGAGGAGAGCCGGACGAAAGTGTCTGACCCCACCCTCCCCCACCCGGCTGGGCTGTCCTGTCTGTAATCTCACTGTGTCCTGGCGAGATGCCGGGAGACCGGAGGAGAGGAATGTCATGCCTTTATTCTTTATTTCGGGAACGTCTGTCCGGCGGACCCGGGTCGGTGTGGAGCCATCAGCCCAACATCAGTGGTCGGTGAGTCGCTGGAAAGCATTCTGAGGGAGGAGGTAGGGTTAGATGTTGGAGAGGCAGGGGTTTGTCTGGGGAAAGCCAGCATGGTGTGTGTGGGAGATCTGGTCAAAGGAACTTGACTGAGGATTTTGAAGCGCCGAGGGAGAGGGCCAACAAGGGGAGGGTGGTAGACACAGTATATATAGATTCCATGAAGCCGTTCGGGAGGTTTGCCCGTGGTAGGCTGCCCTGGAATGATGGATCACGTGGTGTCCAGGGAGGGAAGTGGAGACAGAATTGACTGGATGGTGGTGGTGGGCTGTGGGTTCTGGTGGGTGTTGTCGGTGGGTGCTGGTGGGAGGATGTATCTCAGAGTGGAAGTCTCCGACTAGTGGGATCGTGTGATTGCGATCGGCTGGGCCCGGAGGGCTGGGGAGCAGCAAATGGAATTTAATTCGGATGACTGAGAGATGTTACATTTTGGAAGGACCCGACAAGGGAGGACATTTGCATTGAACAGAGGTGCCCTGGGTACGGATGTTCGACAGAGAGACGTCAGAGTACAAGGACATGGTTCCCCTGATGTAGGGTCACAGGTGGACAAAGCTGGTGAAGAAAGAGTTTGGCTTGCTGGCCGTCATCGGTCTGGGCACCGAGTTCAGGAGCCGGGGAGGATGCATGTCACTTGCCCAAGATGCCGGCGAGACCACACTTGGAGTTATTGTGTTCGGTTCTGGTCACCCCGTCACAAGGAGGGTGGGATCGAACTGGAAATAGAGCAGAACAGATTGACAAGGATGTTGCCGGGACTTGGGCGACTGATTCACAGGGAGGGGCTGCACAGGCTGGTCCTTTGGTCCTGGGAGGGTGGGAGAACGAGGGGGTGATCACACTGACGTGTAGAAAACCATGGGGTGTTAGAGATAGGAGGAGTGGTCCTTTCCCCACGGTGGGGGGAATCAAAAACAAATGGGACAACAATTGAAGGTGAGAGGTGAAAGGTTTAACCGAAACCTGAGGGGTAACGTTACTTTACACAGCGGACGGTAGATCTATGGAACCGGATGCCGGGGGACGTGGCCGAGGCAGATACATCAAACATGGTCAGAGATATGTGGACAACAGTTCAGAGCAAAGTTTCCCAAACTGGGGTCCATGGACCCCTCAGTTAACGGGACAGGTCCCCGGTGTAAAACCTGTTGGCAACCCCTGGTTGAGAGGGACATGAGCCAATTCCTGAGAAACGGAATTTTCCAGAATACACACCTTGATCGGCCCGGATTCCACGGAGCTGCTGGGGGCCCTTAACTATGTGGGACAACTCTGTAATTCCCTCTTCCTGTCTTTGTCTCTCCCTGTCCACGTCTGTTGCTGATTCTCTGTTTCAGGGAGTCACAGAGCCACCCAGCACAGATAGGGGCCATTCAGCCCCAGCAGTCCGTGCTGACCAAGGTGTCCACCCGGCTGGTTCCGACGCCCCAGAATCGGCTCGTCTCCCTCCCAGCCCCGTCCCTCCATGCACCCGTCCTGGTGATTCTGAAGCAATTCCCTCGTCCCTGCCTCAACCACTTCCTCTGGCAGCTCGTCCCAGCAACTCACCACCCCTTTTGCCTGAAAACGGTGCCCCTCAGAACCCTTTTAAATCCTTCCCCTCTCGTGTTAAAGCTGTCCCTCCACCCTTCAGGGAAAAGACTGTCCCTGCCCACCCTACCGATGCCCTCTCGTAGTTATAATCCGGCAGGGACATCCTCAAGAGCGGACGAGCTGCATCCAGGGACACTGAGGGGAGCTGGATGAAAGTGTCTGAGACCACCTTCCACCCCCCCCCACCGGTTGAGGTGTCGTGTCTGTAATCTCACTGTGTCCTGGAAAGATGACGGGAGACGGGAGGAAGGGAATGCCGTGCCTTTATTTCGGGAACGTCTGCCCGGTGGACCGGCGTCGGTGTGGAGCCGTCAGCCCAACATCAGTGGTCGGTCAGTCGCTGGGAAGCGTTCTGAGGGAGGAGGTAGGGTTAGATGTTGGAGAGGCAGGGGCTGGTCTGGGGAAAGCCAGCACGGCTTTGTGTGTGGGAGATCTGGTCGAAGGATCTTGACTGAGGCTTTTGAAGTGCCGAGGGAGAGGGCCGACGAGGGGAGGATGGTAGACACAGTATATATAGATTTCATTAAGCCGTTCGGGAGGTTTGCCCGTGGTAGGCTGCCCTGGAATGATGGATCACCTGGTGTCCAGGGAGGGAAGTGGAGACAGAATTGGCTGGATGGTGACGGTGGGCTGTGGGTGCTGTTGGGTGTTGTCGGTGGGTGCTGGTGCGAGGATGTTTCTCAGAGTGGAAGTCTCCAACTAGTGGAATCGTGGGATTGTGATCGGCTGGGCTCGGAGGGCTGCGGAGGAGCAAATGGAATTTAATTCTGATGACTGCGAGGTGTTTCATTTTGGAAGGACCCGACAAGGGAGGACATTTACATTGAACAGCGGTGCCCTGAGTACGAATGTTTGACAGAGAGACATCAGAGTACAAGGACATGGTTCCCCTGATGTGGGGTCACAGGTGGACAAAGGTGGTGAAGAAAGAGTTTGGCTTGCTGGCCATCATCGGTCTGGGCACTGAGTTCAGGAGCCGGGGAGGATGCATGTCACTTGCCCAAGATGCCGGCGAGGCCACACTTTGAGTTATTGTGTTCGGTTCTGGTCACCCTGTCACACGGAGGGTGGGATCGAACTGGAAATAGAGTAGAACGGATTGACAAGGATGTTGCCGGGACTTGGGAGACTGATTCACAGGGAGAGGCTGCACAGGCTGGGCCTTTGGTCCTGGTTGGGTGGGAGAACGAGGGGGTGATCACACTGACCTGTGGAAAACCATGGGGTGTTAGAGATAGGTGGAGTGGTCCTTTCCCCACGGTGGGGGGAATCAAAAACAAATGGGACATCAATTGAAGGTGAGAGGTGAAAGGTTTAACCGAAACCTGAGGGGTAACGTTACTTTACACAGCGGACGGTAGATCTATGGAACCGGATGCCGGGGGACGTGGCCGAGGCAGATACATCAAACATGGTCAGAGATATGTGGACAACAGTTCAGAGCAAAGTTTCCCAAACTGGGGTCCATGGACCCCTCAGTTAACGGGACAGGTCCCCGGTATAAAACCTGTTGGGAACCCCTGGTTGAGAGGGACATGAGCCAATTCCTGAGGAATGTAATTTTCCGGAATACACACCTTGATCGGCCCGGATTCCACGGAGCTGCTGGGGGCCCTTTACTGTGCGGGACATCTCTGTGACTCCCTGTCCCTGACTTTGTCTCTGTCTGTCCACGTCTGTTGCTGATTCTCTGTTTCAGGGAGTCACAGAGCCATCCAGCGCAGATAGAAGCCATTCGGCCCGAGCAGTCCGTGCTGATCACGGTGTCCACCCAGCTGGTTCCAACGCCCCGGAATCGGCTCGTCTCCCTCCCAGCCCCATCCCTCGGTGGACCCGTCCCAGTGATTCTGAAACGATTCCCTCGTCCCTGCCTCAACCACTTCCTCTGGCAGCTCGTCCTATCGACTCACTCCCACTTTGCCTGAAAACGGTGTCCCTCACACCCCTTTTAAATCCGTTCCACTGTCGTGCTAATGCTGTCCCACCACCACTCAGGGAGAAGATTGTTCCCGCCCACCCTATCGATGCCCTCTCGTAGTTATAATCCAGCAGGAACATCCCCAGGAGCGGATGAGGTGCGTCCCGGAACACTGAGGAGAGCCGGACGAAAGTGTCTGACCCCACCCTCCCCCACCCGGCTGGGCTGTCCTGTCTGTAATCTCATTGTGTCCTGGCGAGATGCCGGGAGACCGGAGGAGAGGAATGTCATGCCTTTATTCTTTATTTCGGGAATGTCTGCCCGGCGGACCCGGGTCGGTGTGGAGCCATCAGCCCAACATCAGTGGTCGGTGAGTCGCTGGAAAGCATTCTGAGGGAGGAGGTAGGGTTAGATGTTGGAGAGGCAGGGGTTTGTCTGGGGAAAGCCAGCATGGTGTGTGTGGGAGATCTGGTCAAAGGAGCTTGACTGAGGATTTTGAAGCGCCGAGGGAGAGGGCCGACAAGGGGAGGGTGGTAGACTCAGTATATATAGATTCCATGAAGCCGTTCGGGAGGTTTGCCCGTGGTAGGCTGCCCTGGAATGATGGATCACGTGGTGTCCAGAGGAGAGTGGAGACAGAATTGACTGGATGGTGGTGGTGGGCTGTGGGTTCTGGTGGGTGTTGTCGGTGGGTGCTGGTGGGAGGATGTATCTCAGAGTGGAAGTCTCCGACTAGTGGGATCGTGTGATTGCGATCGGCTGGGCCCGGAGGGCTGGGGAGCAGCAAATGGAATTTAATTCGGATGACTGAGAGATGTTACATTTTGGAAGGACCCGACAAGGGAGGACATTTGCATTGAACAGAGGTGCCCTGGGTACGGGTGTTCGACAGAGAGACGTCAGAGTACAAGGACATGGTTCCCCTGATGTGGGGTCACAGGTGGACAAAGGTGGTGAAGAAAGAGTTTGGCTTGCTGGCCGTCATCGGTCTGGGCACTGAGTTCAGGAGCCGGGGAGGATGCATGTCACTTGCCCAAGATGCCGGCGAGACCACACTTGGAGTTATTGTGTTCGGTTCTGGTCACCCCGTCACAAGGAGGGTGGGATCGAACTGGAAATAGAGCAGAACAGATTGACAAGGATGTTGCCGGGACTTGGGTGACTGATTCACAGGGAGGGGCTGCACAGGCTGGGCCCTTGGTCCTGGGAGGGTGGGAGAACGAGGGGGTGATCACACTGACGTGTAGAAAACCATGGGGTGTTAGAGATAGGAGGAGTGGTCCTTTCCCCACGGTGGGGGGAATCAAAAACAAATGGGACAACAATTGAAGGTGAGAGGTGAAAGGTTTAACCGAAACCTGAGGGGTAACGTTACTTTACACAGCGGACGGTAGATCTATGGAACCGGATGCCGGGGGACGTGGCCGAGGCAGATACATCAAACATGGTCAGAGATATGTGGACGACAGTTCAGAGCAAAGTTTCCCAAACTGGGGTCCATGGACCCCTCAGTTAACGGGACAGGTCCCTGGTGTAAAACCTGTTGGCAACCCCTGGTTGAGAGGGACATGAGCCAATTCCTGAGAAACGGAATTTTCCAGAATACTCACCTTGATCGGCCCGGATTCCACGGAGCTGCTGGGGGCCCTTTACTATGTGGGACAACTCTGTGATTCCCTCTTCCTGTCTTTGTCTCTCCCTGTCCACGTCTGTTGCTGATTCTCTGTTTCAGGGAGTCACAGAGCCACCCAGCACAGATAGCGGCCATTCAGCCCCAGCAGTCCGTGCTGACCAAGGTGTCCACCCGGCTGGTTCCGACGCCCCAGAATCGGCTCGTCTCCCTCCCAGCCCCGTCCCTCCATGCACCCGTCCTGGTGATTCTGAAGCAATTCCCTCGTCCCTGCCTCAACCACTTCCTCTGGCAGCTCGTCCCAGCAACTCACCACCCCTTTTGCCTGAAAACGGTGCCCCTCAGAACCCTTTTAAATCCTTCCCCTCTCGTGTTAAAGCTGTCCCTCCACCCTTCAGGGAAAAGACTGTCCCTGCCCACCCTACCGATGCCCTCTCGTAGTTATAATCCGGCAGGAACATCCTCAAGATCGGACGAGCTGCATCCAGGGACACTGAGGGGAGCTGGACGAAAGTGTCTGAGACCACCTTCCACCCCCCCCCACCGGTTGAGGTGTCGTGTCTGTAATCTCACTGTGTCCTGGAAAGATGACGGAAGACGGGAGGAAGGGAATGCCGTGCCTTTATTTCGGGAACGTCTGCCCGGTGGACCGGCGTCGGTGTGGAGCCGTCAGCCCAACATCAGTGGTCGGTGAGACGCTGGGAAGCGTTCTGAGGGAGGAGGTAGGGTTAGATGTTGGAGAGGCAGGGGCTGGTCTGGGGAAAGCCAGCACGGCTTTGTGTGTGGGAGATCTGGTCAAAGGATCTTGACTGAGGCTTTTGAAGCGCCGAGGGAGAGGGCCGACGAGGGGAGGGTGGTAGACACAGTATATATAGATTTCATTAAGCCGTTCGGTAAGTTTGCCCGTGGTAGGCTGCCCTGGAATGATGGATCACCTGGTGTCCAGGGAGGGAAGTGGATACAGAATTGGCTGGATGGTGGCGGTGGGCTGTGGGTGCTGTTGGGTGGTGTCGGTGGGTGCTGGTGAGAGGATGTTTCTCAGAGTGGAAGTCTCCAACTACTGGGATCGTGGGATTGTGATCGGCTGGGCTCGGAGGGCTGCGGAGGAGCAAATGGAATTTAATTCGGATGACTGCGAGGTGTTTCATTTTGGAAGGACCCGACAAGGGAGGACATTTGCATTGAACAGGGGTGCCCTGGGTACGGGTGTTCGACAGAGAGACGTCAGAGTACAAAGACATGGTTCCCCTGATGTGGGGTCACAGGTGGACAAAGGTGGTGAAGAAAGAGTTTGGCTTGCTGGCCGTCATCGGTCTGGGCACTGAGTTCAGGAGCCGGGGAGGATGCATGTCACTTGCCCAAGATGCCGGCGAGGCCACACTTTGAGTTATTGTGTTCGGTTCTGGTCACCCTGTCACACGGAGGGTGGGATCGAACTGGAAATAGAGCAGAACGGATTGACAAGGATGTTGCCGGGACTTGGGAGACTGATTCACAGGGAGAGGCTGCACAGGCTGGGCCTTTGGTCCTGGTTGGGTGGGAGAACGAGGGGGTGATCACACTGACGTGTAGAAAACCATGGGGTGTTAGAGATAGGTGGAGTGGTCCTTTCCCCACGGTGGGGGGAATCAAAAACAAAGGGGACATCAATTGAAGGGGAGAGGTGAAAGGTTTAACCGAAACCTGAGTTGTAACGTTACTTTACACAGCGGACGGTAGATCTATGTAACCGGATGCCGGGGGACGTGGCCGAGGCAGATACATCAAACATGGTCAGAGATATGTGGACAACAGCTCAGAGCAAAGTTTCCCAAACTGGGGTCCATGGACCCCTCAGTTAACGGGACAGGTCCCCGGTGTAAAACCTGTTGGGAACCCCTGGTTGAGAGGGACATGAGCCAATTCCTGAGGAATGTAATTTTCCGGAATACACACCTTGATCGGCCCGGATTCCACGGAGCTGCTGGGGGCCCTTTACTGTGCGGGACATCTCTGTGACTCCCTCTCCCTGTCTTTGTCTCTGTCTGTCCACGTCTGTTGCTGATTCTTTGTTTCAGGGAGTCACAGAGCTATCCAGCGGAGATAGAGGCCGTTCGGTCCGAGCAGTCCGTGCTGATCACGGTGTCCACCCAGCTGGTTCCAACGCCCCGGAATCGGCTCGTCTCCCTCCCAGCCCCATCCCTCGGTGGACCCGTCCCAGTGATTCTGAAACGATTCCCTCGTCCCTGCCTCAACCACTTCCTCTGGCAGCTCGTCCTATCGACTCACTCCCACTTTGCCTGAAAACGGTGTCCCTCACACCCCTTTTAAATCCGTTCCACTGTCGTGCTAATGCTGTCCCACCACCACTCAGGGAGAAGATTGTTCCCGCCCACCCTATCGATGCCCTCTCGTAGTTATAATCCGGCAGGAACATCCCCAGGAGCGGATGAGGTGCGTCCCGGAACACTGAGGAGAGCCGGACGAAAGTGTCTGACCCCACCCTCCCCCACCCGGCTGGGCTGTCCTGTCTGTAATCTCATTGTGTCCTGGCGAGATGCCGGGAGACCGGAGGAGAGGAATGTCATGCCTTTATTCTTTATTTCGGGAACGTCTGCCCGGCGGACCCGGGTCGGTGTGGAGCCATCAGCCCAACATCAGTGGTCGGTGAGTCGCTGGAAAGCATTCTGAGGGAGGAGGTAGGGTTAGATGTCGGAGAGGCAGGGGTTTGTCTGGGGAAAGCCAGCATGGTGTGTGTGGGAGATCTGGTCAAAGGAGCTTGACTGAGGATTTTGAAGCGCCGAGGGAGAGGGCCGACAAGGGGAGGGTGGTAGACTCAGTATATATAGATTCCATGAAGCCGTTCGGGAGGTTTGCCCGTGGTAGGCTGCCCTGGAATGATGGATCACGTGGTGTCCAGAGGAGAGTGGAGACAGAATTGACTGGATGGTGATGGTGGGCTGTGGGTTCTGGTGGGTGTTGTCGGTGGGTGCTGGTGGGAGGATGTATCTCAGAGTGGAAGTCTCCGACTAGTGGGATCGTGTGATTGCGATCGGCTGGGCCTGGAGGGCTGGGGAGCAGCAAATGGAATTTAATTCGGATGACTGAGAGATGTTACATTTTGGAAGGACCCGACAAGGGAGGACATTTGCATTGAACAGAGGTGCCCTGGGTACGGGTGTTTGACAGAGAGACGTCAGAGTACAAGGACATGGTTCCCCTGATGTAGGGTCACAGGTGGACAAAGCTGGTGAAGAAAGAGTTTGGCTTGCTGGCCGTCATCGGTCTGGGCACCGAGTTCAGGAGCCGGGGAGGATGCATGTCACTTGCCCAAGATGCCGGCGAGACCACACTTGGAGTTATTGTGTTCGGTTCTGGTCACCCTGTCACAAGGAGGGTGGGATCGAACTGGAAATAGAGCAGAACAGATTGACAAGGATGTTGCCGGGACTTGGGCGACTGATTCACAGGGAGGGGCTGCACAGGCTGGTCCTTTGGTCCTGGGAGGGTGGGAGAACGAGGGGGTGATCACACTGACGTGTAGAAAACCATGGGGTGTTAGAGATAGGAGGAGTGGTCCTTTCCCCACGGTGGGGGGAATCAAAAACAAATGGGACAACAATTGAAGGTGAGAGGTGAAAGGTTTAACCGAAACCTGAGGGGTAACGTTACTTTACACAGCGGACGGTAGATCTATGGAACCGGATGCCGGGGGACGTGGCCGAGGCAGATACATCAAACATGGTCAGAGATATGTGGACAACAGCTCAGAGCAAAGTTTCCCAAACTGGGGTCCATGGACCCCTCAGTTAACGGGACAGGTCCCCGGTGTAAAACCTGTTGGCAACCCCTGGTTGAGAGGGATATGAACCAATTCCTGAGAAACGGAATTTTCCAGAATACACACCTTGGTCGGCCCGGATTCCACGGAGCTGCTGGGGGCCCTTTACTATGTGGGACAACTCTGTGATTCCCTCTCCCTGTCTTTGTCTCTCTCTGTCCACGTCTGTTGCTGATTCTCTGTTTCAGGGAGTCACAGAGCCACCCAGCACAGATAGGGGCCATTCAGCCCCAGCAGTCCGTGCTGACCAAGGTGTCCACCCGGCTGGTTCCGACGCCCCGGAATCGGCTCGTCTCCTTCCCAGCCCCGTCCCTCCATGCACCCGTCCTGGTGATTCTGAAACAATTCCCTCGTCCCTGCCTCAACCACTTCCTCTGGCAGCTCGTCCCAGCAACTCACCACCCCTTTTGCCTGAAAACGGTGCCCCTCAGAACCCTTTTAAATCCTTCCCCTCTCGTGTTAAAGCTGTCCCTCCACCCTTCAGGGAAAAGACTGTCCCTGCCCACCCTACCGATGCCCTCTCGTAGTTATAATCCGGCAGGGACATCCTCAAGAGCGGACGAGCTGCATCCAGGGACACTGAGGGGAGCTGGATGAAAGTGTCTGAGACCACCTTCCACCCCTCCCCCACCCAGCTGAGGTGTCGTGTCTGTAACCTCACTGTGCCCCGGCGGGATGCCGGGAGATGGGAGGAGTGAAATGCCATGCCTTTATTTCGGGAACGTCTGCCCGGTGGATCTGGGTTGTTGTGGAGCCGTCAGCCCAATATCAGTGGTCGGTGAGTCGCTGGAAAGCATTCTGAAGGAGGAGGTAGAGTTCGGTGTTGGAGAGGCAGGGGCTGGTCTGGGGAAAGACAACATGGTGTTATGTGTGGGAGATCAGGTCAAAGGAACTTGACTGAGGATTTTGAAGGGCCGACGGAGAGGGCCAATGTGGGGAGGGTGGCAGACACAGTATATATAGAGTTCATGAAGTTGTTCGGTAGGTTTGCCCGTGGTAGGCTGCCCTGGAATGATGGATCACGTGGTGTCCAGGGAGGGAAGTGGAGACAGAATTGGCTGGATGGTGATGGTGGGCTGTGGGAATTGGTGGGTGCTGGTGCTAGGATGTTTCTCAGAGTGGAAGTCTCCGACTAGTGGGTCATGGGATTGTGATCGGCTGGGCTCTCTCTCTCTGTCCCCGTGTGTATCTGTAATTCTCTCCCTCTCTGTCCCTGCGTCTATCTGTGATTCTCTCTCTGTGCGTCCCTGTGTGTATCTGTGATTCTCTCTCTCTGTCCTTGTGTGTATCTGTGATTCTCGCTCTCTCTCTGTCGCTGTGAGAATCTGTGATTCTCTCTCTCTGTGTCCCTGTCTGTATCTGTTATTCTCTGTCTCTGTTCCTGTGTGTATCTGTGATTCTCTCTCTCTCTGTCACTGTGAGTATCTGTGATTCTCTCTCTCTGTCCCTGTGTCTATCTGTTATTCTCTCTCAGTCCCTGTCTGTATCTGTGATTCTCTCTCTGTTCCCCTCTGTGTATCTCTGATTCTCTGTCCGACCCTGTGTGTATCTGTGAGTCTCTCTCTCTCTGTCCCTGTGTGTATCTCTGATTCTCTCTCTCTCCATCCCTGTGTGTATCTGTGATTCTCTCTCTCTCTGTCCCTGTGTGTATCTGTGATTCTCTCTCTGTGCCCCTCTGTGTATCTGTGATTCTCTCTCTCTCCGTCCCTGTGTGTATCTCTGATTCTCTCTCTCTCGGTCCCTGTGTGTATCTGTGATTCTCTCTCTCTGTCCCTGTGTGTATTTGTGATTCTCTCTCTCTGTCCCTGTGTGTATCTGTTATTCTCTCTCTGTCCCTGTCTGAATCTGTGATTCTCTCTGTGCCCCTCTGTGTACCTCTGATTCTCTCTCTCTCCGTCCCTGTGTGTATCTGTGATTCTCTCTCTCTCTGTCCATGTGTGTATCTGTGATTCTCTCTCTCTGTCCCTGTGAGTATCTGTGATTCTCTCTCTCTGTCCCTGTGTGTATCTGTGATTCTCTGTCTGTGAGTCCCTGTGTATATCTGAGATTCTCTCTCTCTGTCCTTGTGTGTATCTGTGATTCTCTCTCTCTCTGAGTCACTGTGAGTATCTGTGATTCTCTATCTCTGTGTCCCTGTGTGTATCTGTTATTCTCTGTCTCTGTTCCTGTGTGTATCTGTGATTCTCTCTCTCTCCGTCCCTGTGTGTATCTGTGATTCTCTCTCTGTGCCCCTCTGTGTATCTGTGATTCTCTCTCTCTGTCCCTGTGAGTATCTGTGATTCTCTCTCTGTGCCCCTCTGTGTATCTGTGATTCTCTGTCTCTGTCCCTGTGAGTATCTGTGACTCTCTCTCTCTGTCCCTGTGAGTAGCTGTGATTTTCTCTCTCTCTGTCCCTGTGTGTATCTGTGATTCTCTCTCTCTCACTGTTTCTGTGTGTATCTGTGATTCTCTCTCTCTGTCCCTGTCTGTATCTGTGATTCTCTCTCTCTGTCCCTGTGTGTATCTGTGATTCTCTCTCTCTGTCCCTGTGTGTATCTGTGATTCTCTCTCTCTGTCCCTGTGAGTATCTGTGAATCTCTCTCTCTCTGTCCATGTGTGTATCTGTGATTCTCTCTCTCTGTCCCTATGTGTATTTGTGATTCTCTCTCTCTGTCCCTCTGTCTATCTGTTATTCTCTCTCTGTCCCTGTGTGTATCTGTGATTCTCTCTCTGTTCCCCTCTGTGTATCTCTGATTCTCTCTCTCTCCGACACTGTGTGTATTTGTGATTCTCTCTCTCTCTGTCCCTGTGTGTATTTGTGATTCTCTCTCTCTGTCCCTGTGTGTATCTGTGATTCTCTCTGTGTGCCCTTCTGTGTATCTGTGATTCTCTCTCTCTGTCCCTGTGTGTATCTGTGATTCCCTCTCTCTGCCCGTGTGTATCTGTGATTCTCTCTCTAACTGTCGCTGTGAGTATCTGTGATTCTCTCTTGGTGTCCCTGTGTGTATCTGTGATTCTCTCTCTCTGTCCCTGTGTGTATTTGTGATTCTCTCTCTCTCTGTCCCTGTGTGTATCTGTTATTCTCTCGCTGTCCCTGTCTGTATCTGTGATTCTCTCAGTGCCCCTCTGTGTATCTCTGATTCTCTCTCTCTCCGTCCCTGTGTGCATCTGTGATTCTCTCTCTCTCTGTCGCTGTGAGCATCTGTGATTCTCTCTCTCTGTGTCCCTGTCTGTATCTGTTATTCACTGTCTCTGTTCCTGTGTGTATCTGTGATTCTCTCTCTCTCTGTCACTGTGAGTATCTGTGATTCTCTCTCTCTGTCCCTGTGTCTATCTGTTATTCTCTCTCTGTCCCTGTGAGTATCTGTGAATCTCTCTCTCTCTGTCCATGTGTGTATCTGTGATTCTCTCTCTGTGTCCCTGTCTGTATCTGTGATTCTCTCTCTCTGTCCCTGTGTGTATTTGTGATTCTCTCTCTCTGTCCCTGTGTCTATCTGTTATTCTCTCTCTGTCCCTGTGTGTATCTGTGATTCTCTCTCTGTTCCCCTCTGTGTATCTCTGATTCTCTCTCTCTCCGACACTGTGTGTATTTGTGATTCTCTCTCTCTCTGTCCCTGTGTGTATCTGTGATTCTCTCTCTCTGTCCCTGTGTGTATCTGTGATTCTCTCTGTGTATCTGTGATTCTCTCTCTCTGTCCCTGTGTGTATCTGTGATTCTCTCTCTCTCTGTCCCAGTTGGTATCTGTGATTCTCTCTCTCTGTCCCTGTGAGTATCTGTGATTCTCTCTCTCTGTCCCTGTGTGTATCTGTGATTCTCTCTCTGTGCGTCCCTGTGTGTATGTGTGATTCTCTCTCTCTGTCGCTGTGAGTATCTGTGATTCTCTCTCTCTGTGTCCCTGTCTGTATCTTTTATTCTCTGTCTCTGTTCCTGTGTGTATCTGTGATTCTCTCTCTCTCTGTCGCTGTGTGTATCTGTTATTCTCTCTCTGTCCCTGTCTGTATCTGTGATTCTCTCTCTGTGCCCCTCTGTGTATCTGTGATTCTCTCTCTCTGTCCCTGTGTGTATCTGTGATTCCCTCTCTGTGCCACTCTGTGTATCTGTGATTCACTCTGTCCGTTCCTGTGTGTATCTGTGATTCTCTCTCTCTCGGTCCCTGTGTATCTGTGATTCTCTCTCTCTGTCCCTGTGTGTATTTGTGATTCTCTCTCTCTGTCCCTGTGTGTATCTGTTATTCTCTCTCTGTCCCTGTCTGTATCTGTGATTCTCTCTGTGCCCCTCTGTGTATCTCTGATTCTCTCTCTCTCCGTCCCTGTGTGTATCTGTGATTCTCTCTCTCTGTCCCTGTGAGTATCTGTGATTCTCTCTCTCTGTCCCTGTGTGTATCTGTGATTCTCTGTCTGTGAGTCCCTGTGTGTATCTGAGATTCTCTCTCTCTGTCCTTGTGTGTATCTGTGATTCTCTCTCTCTCTGAGTCACTGTGAGTATCTGTGATTCTCTATCTCTGTGTCCCTGTGTGTATCTGTTATTCTCTGTCTCTGTTCCTGTGTGTATCTGTGATTCTCTCTCTCTCCGTCCCTGTGTGTATCTGTGATTCTCTCTCTGTGCCCCTCTGTGTATCTGTGATTCTCTCTCTCTGTCCCTGTGAGTATCTGTGATTCTCTCTCTGTGCCCCACTGTGTATCTGTGATTCTCTGTCTCTGTCCCTGTGAATATCTGTGATTCTCTCTCTCTGTCACTGTGAGTATCTGTGATCTCTCTCTGTGTCCCTGTGTGTATCTGTGATTCTCTGTCTTTGTCCCTGTGTGTATTTGTGATTCTCTCTCTCTCTGTCCTTGTGTGTATCTGTGATTCTCTCTCTCTCTGAGTCACTGTGAGTATCTGTGATTCTCTATCTCTGTGTCCCTGTGTGTATCTGTTATTCTCTGTCTCTGTTCCTGTGTGTATCTGTGATTCTCTCTCTCTCCGTCCCTGTGTGTATCTGTGATTCTCTCTCTGTGCCCCTCTGTGTATCTGTGATTCTCTCTCTCTGTCCCTGTGAGTATCTGTGATTCTCTCTCTGTGCCCCTCTGTGTATCTGTGATTCTCTGTCTCTGTCCCTGTGAGTATCTGTGATTCTCTCTCTGTGTCCCTGTCTGTATCTGTGATTCTCTCTCTCTGTCCCTGTGTGTATTTGTGATTCTCTCACTCTGTCCCTGTGTGTATCTGTTATTCTCTCTCTGTCCCTGTGTGTATCTGTGATTCTCTCTCTCTCTGTCCCTGTGTGTATCTGTGATTCTCTCTCTGTGCCCCTCTGTGTATCTCTGATTCTCTCTCTCTCCGTCCCTGTGTGTATCTGTGATTCTCTCTCTCTCTGTCCCTGTTGGTATCTGTGATTCTCTCTCTCTGTCCCTGTGAGTATCTGTGATTCTCTCTCTCTGTCCCTGTGTGTATCTGTGATTCTCTCTCTGTGCGTCCCTGTGTGTATGTGTGATTCTCTCTCTCTGTCGCTGTGAGTATCTGTGATTCTCTCTCTCTGTGTCCCTGTCTGTATCTTTTATTCTCTGTCTCTGTTCCTGTGTGTATCTGTGATTCTCTCTCTCTCTGTCGCTGTGTGTATCTGTTATTCTCTCTCTGTCCCTGTCTGTATCTGTGATTCTCTCTCTGTGCCCCTCTGTGTATCTCTGATTCTCTCTCTCTCTGACCCTGTGTGTATCTGTGATTCTCTCTCTCTGTCCCTGTGTGTATCTGTGATTCTCTCTCTCTGACCCTGTGAGTATCTGTGATTCTCTCTCTCTCTCTGTCCATGTGTGTATCTGTGATTCTCTCTCTGTGTCCCTGTCTGTATCTGTGATTCTCTCTCTCTGTCCCTGTGTGTATTTGTGATTCTCTCTCTGTATGTCCCTGTGTCTATCTGTTATTCTCTCTCTGTCCCTGTCTGTATCTGTGATTCTCTCTCTGTTCCCCTCGGTGTATCTCTGATTCTCTCTCTCTCCGACACAGTGTGTATGTGTGATTCTCTCTCTCTCTGTCCCTGTGAGTATCTGTGATTCTCTCTCTCTGTCCCTGTGTATATCTGTGATTCTCTCTCTGTGCGTCCCTGTGTGTATCTGTGATTCTCTCTCTCTCTCTCGCTGTGTGTATCTGTTATTCTCTCTCTGTCCCTGTGAGTATCTGTTATTCTCTCTCTGTGCCCCTCTGTGTATCTCTGATTCTCTCTCTCTCCGACCCTGTGTGTACCTGTGATTCTATCTCTCTGTCCCTGTGTGTATCTGTGATTCTCTCTCTGTGCCCCTCTGTGTATCTGTGATTCTCTCTCTCTGTCCCTGTGAGTATCTGTGATTCTCTCTCTGTGCCCCTCTGTGTATCTGTGATTCTCTGTCTCTGTCCCTGTGAGTATCTGTGATTCTCTCTCTCTGTCGCTGTGAGTATCTGTGATCTCTCTCGGTGTCCCTCTGTGTATCTGTGATTCTCTTTCTCTGTCCCTGTGTGTATTTGTGATTCTCTCTCTCTCTGTCCCTGTGTGTATCTGTTATTCTCTCTCTGTCCCTCTCTGTATCTGTGATTCTCTCTGTGCCCCTCTGTGTATCTCTGATTCTCTCTCTCTCCGTCCCTGTGTGTATCTGTGATTCTCTCTCTCTGTCCCTGTGTGTATCTGTGATTCTCTCTCTGTGCGTCCCTGTGTGTATGTGTGATTCTCTCTCTCTGTCGCTGTGAGTATCTGTGATTCTCTCTCACTGTGTCCAGGTCTGTATCTTTTATTCTCTGTCTCTGTTCCTGTGTGTATCTGTGATTCTCTCACTCTCTGTCGCTGTGTGTATCTATTATTCTCTCTCTGTCCCTGTGTGTATCTGTGATTCTCTCTCTGTGCCCCTCTGTGTATCTCTGATTCTCTCTCTGTCTGACCCTGTGTGTATCTGTGATTCTCTCTCTCTGTCCCAGTGTGTATCTGTGATTCTCTCTCTCTGTCCCTTTGTGTATCTGTGATTCTCTCTCTGTGCCCCTCTGTGTATCTGTCATTCTCTCTGTCCGTTCCTGTGTGTATCTGTGATTCTCTCTCTCTCTGTCCCTGTGTGTATCTGTTATTCTCTCTCTGTCCCTGTGTGTATCTGTGATTCTCTCTGTGCCCCTCTGTGTATCTCTGATTCTCTCTCTCTCCATCCCTGTGTGTATCTGTGATTCTCTCTCTCTCTGTCCCTGTGTGTATCTGTGATTCTCTCTCTGTGCCCCTCTGTGTATCTGTGATTCTCTCTCTCTCCGTCCCTGTGTGTATCTCTGATTCTCTCTCTCTCGGTCCCTGTGTGTATCTGTGATTCTCTCTCTCTGTCCCTGTGTGTATTTGTGATTCTCTCTCTCTGTCCCTGTGTGTATCTGTTATTCTCTCTCTGTCCCTGTCTGTATCTGTGATTCTCTCTGTGCCCCTCTGTGTATCTCTGATTCTCTCTCTCTCCGTCCCTGTGTGTATCTGTGATTCTCTCTCTCTCTGTCCATGTGTGTATCTGTGATTCTCTCTCTCTGTCCCTGTGAGTATCTGTGATTCTCTCTCTCTGTCCCTGTGTGTATCTGAGATTCTCTGTCTGTGAGTCCCTGTGTATATCTGAGATTCTCTCTCTCTGTCCTTGTGTGTATCTGTGATTCTCTCTCTCTCTGAGTCACTGTGAGTATCTGTGATTCTCTATCTCTGTGTCCCTGTGTGTATCTGTTATTCTCTGTCTCTGTTCCTGTGTGTATCTGTGATTCTCTCTCTCTCCGTCCCTGTGTGTATCTGTGATTCTCTCTCTGTGCCCCTCTGTGTATCTGTGATTCTCTCTCTCTGTCCCTGTGAGTATCTGTGATTCTCTCTCTGTGCCCCTCTGTGTATCTGTGATTCTCTCTCTCTGTCCCTGTGAGTATCTGTGACTCTCTCTCTCTGTCCCTGTGAGTAGCTGTGATTTTCTCTCTCTCTGTCCCTGTGTGTATCTGTGATTCTCTCTCTCTCACTGTTTCTGTGTGTATCTGTGATTCTCTCTCTCTGTCCCTGTCTGTATCTGTGATTCTCTCTCTCTGTCCCTGTGTGTATCTGTGATTCTCTCTCTCTGTCCCTGTGTGTATCTGTGATTCTCTCTCTCTGTCCCTGTGAGTATCTGTGAATCTCTCTCTCTCTGTCCATGTGTGTATCTGTGATTCTCTCTCTCTGTCCCTATGTGTATTTGTGATTCTCTCTCTCTGTCCCTCTGTCTATCTGTTATTCTCTCTCTGTCCCTGTGTGTATCTGTGATTCTCTCTCTGTTCCCCTCTGTGTATCTCTGATTCTCTCTCTCTCCGACACTGTGTGTATTTGTGATTCTCTCTCTCTCTGTCCCTGTGTGTATTTGTGATTCTCTCTCTCTGTCCCTGTGTGTATCTGTGATTCTCTCTGTGTGCCCTTCTGTGTATCTGTGATTCTCTCTCTCTGTCCCTGTGTGTATCTGTGATTCCCTCTCTCTGCCCGTGTGTATCTGTGATTCTCTCTCTAACTGTCGCTGTGAGTATCTGTGATTCTCTCTTGGTGTCCCTGTGTGTATCTGTGATTCTCTCTCTCTGTCCCTGTGTGTATTTGTGATTCTCTCTCTCTCTGTCCCTGTGTGTATCTGTTATTCTCTCGCTGTCCCTGTCTGTATCTGTGATTCTCTCAGTGCCCCTCTGTGTATCTCTGATTCTCTCTCTCTCCGTCCCTGTGTGCATCTGTGATTCTCTCTCTCTCTGTCGCTGTGAGCATCTGTGATTCTCTCTCTCTGTGTCCCTGTCTGTATCTGTTATTCACTGTCTCTGTTCCTGTGTGTATCTGTGATTCTCTCTCTCTCTGTCACTGTGAGTATCTGTGATTCTCTCTCTCTGTCCCTGTGTCTATCTGTTATTCTCTCTCTGTCCCTGTGAGTATCTGTGAATCTCTCTCTCTCTGTCCATGTGTGTATCTGTGATTCTCTCTCTGTGTCCCTGTCTGTATCTGTGATTCTCTCTCTCTGTCCCTGTGTGTATTTGTGATTCTCTCTCTCTGTCCCTGTGTCTATCTGTTATTCTCTCTCTGTCCCTGTCTGTATCTGTGATTCTCTCTCTGTGCCCCTCTGTGTATCTCTGATTCTCTCTCTCTCTGACCCTGTGTGTATCTGTGATTCTCTCTCTCTGTCCCTGTGTGTATCTGTGATTCTCTCTCTCTGACCCTGTGAGTATCTGTGATTCTCTCTCTCTCTCTGTCCATGTGTGTATCTGTGATTCTCTCTCTGTGTCCCTGTCTGTATCTGTGATTCTCTCTCTCTGTCCCTGTGTGTATTTGTGATTCTCTCTCTGTATGTCCCTGTGTCTATCTGTTATTCTCTCTCTGTCCCTGTCTGTATCTGTGATTCTCTCTCTGTTCCCCTCGGTGTATCTCTGATTCTCTCTCTCTCCGACACAGTGTGTATGTGTGATTCTCTCTCTCTCTGTCCCTGTGAGTATCTGTGATTCTCTCTCTCTGTCCCTGTGTATATCTGTGATTCTCTCTCTGTGCGTCCCTGTGTGTATCTGTGATTCTCTCTCTCTCTCTCGCTGTGTGTATCTGTTATTCTCTCTCTGTCCCTGTGAGTATCTGTTATTCTCTCTCTGTGCCCCTCTGTGTATCTCTGATTCTCTCTCTCTCCGACCCTGTGTGTACCTGTGATTCTATCTCTCTGCCCCTCTGTGTATCTGTGATTCTCTCTCTCTGTCCCTGTGAGTATCTGTGATTCTCTCTCTGTGCCCCTCTGTGTATCTGTGATTCTCTGTCTCTGTCCCTGTGAGTATCTGTGATTCTCTCTCTCTGTCGCTGTGAGTATCTGTGATCTCTCTCTGTGTCCCTCTGTGTATCTGTGATTCTCTTTCTCTGTCCCTGTGTGTATTTGTGATTCTCTCTCTCTCTGTCCCTGTGTGTATCTGTTATTCTCTCTCTGTCCCTCTCTGTATCTGTGATTCTCTCTGTGCCCCTCTGTGTATCTCTGATTCTCTCTCTCTCCGTCCCTGTGTGTATCTGTGATTCTCTCTCTGTGTCCCTGTGTGTATCTGTGATTCTCTCTCTCTGTCCCTGTGTGTATCTGTGATTCTCTCTCTGTGCGTCCCTGTGTGTATGTGTGATTCTCTCTCTCTGTCGCTGTGAGTATCTGTGATTCTCTCTCACTGTGTCCAGGTCTGTATCTTTTATTCTCTGTCTCTGTTCCTGTGTGTATCTGTGATTCTCTCTCTCTCTGTCGCTGTGTGTATCTATTATTCTCTCTCTGTCCCTGTGTGTATCTGTGATTCTCTCTCTGTGCCCCTCTGTGTATCTCTGATTCTCTCTCTGTCTGACCCTGTGTGTATCTGTGATTCTCTCTCTCTGTCCCAGTGTGTATCTGTGATTCTCTCTCTCTGTCCCTTTGTGTATCTGTGATTCTCTCTCTGTGCCCCTCTGTGTATCTGTGATTCTCTCTGTCCGTTCCTGTGTGTATCTGTGATTCTCTCTCTCTCTGTCCCTGTGTGTATCTGTTATTCTCTCTCTGTCCCTGTGTGTATCTGTGATTCACTCTGTGCCCCTCTGTGTATCTCTGATTCTCTCTCTCTCCATCCCTGTGTGTATCTGTGATTCTCTCTCTCTCTGTCCCTGTGTGTATCTGTGATTCTCTCTCGGTGCCCCTCTGTGTATCTGTGATTCTCTCTCTCTGTCCCTGTGTGTATCTGTGATTCACTCTGTCCGTTCCTCTGTGTATCTCTGATTCTCTCTCTCTCCGTCCCTGTGTGTATCTCTGATTCTCTCTCTCTCTGTCCCTGTGTGTATCTGTGATTCTCTCTCTCTGTCCCTGTGTGTATTTGTGATTCTCTCTCTCTGTCCCTGTGTGTATCTGTTATTCTCTCTCTGTCCCTGTCTGTATCTGTGATTCTCTCTGTGCCCCTCTGTGTATCTCTGATTCTCTCTCTCTCCGTCCCTGTGTGTATCTGTGATTCTCTCTCTCTCTGTCCATGTGTGTATCTGTGATTCTCTCTCTCTGTCCCTGTGAGTATCTGTGATTCTCTCTCTCTGTCCCTGTGTGTATCTGTGATTCTCTGTCTGTGAGTCCCTGTGTATATCTGAGATTCTCTCTCTCTGTCCTTGTGTGTATCTGTGATTCTCTCTCTCTCTGAGTCACTGTGAGTATCTGTGATTCTCTATCTCTGTGCCCCTCTGTGTATCTGTGATTCTCTCTCTCTGTCCCTGTGAGTATCTGTGATTCTCTCTCTGTGCCCCTCTGTGTATCTGTGATTCTCTGTCTCTGTCCCTGTGAGTATCTGTGATTCTCTCTCTCTGCCACTGTGAGTATCTGTGATCTCTCTCTGTGTCCCTGTGTGTATCTGTGATTCTCTGTCTCTGTCCCTGTGTGTATTTGTGATTCTCTCTCTCTCTGTCCCTGTGTGTATCTGTTATTCTCTCTCTGTCCCTCTCTGTATCTGTGATTCTCTCTGTGCCCCTCTGTGTATCTCTGATTCTCTCTCTCTCTGTCCCTGTGTGTATCTGTGATTCTCTCTCTGTGCCCCTCTGTGTATCTGTGATTCTCTCTCTCTGTCACTGTGAGTATCTGTGATTCTCTCTCTCTGTCGCTGTGAGTATCTGTGATTCTCTCTCTGTGTCCCTGTGTGTATCTGTGATTCTCTCTCTCTGTCCCTGTGTGTATTTGTGATTCTCTCTCTCTCTGTCCCTGTGTGTATCTTTTATTCTCTCTCTGTCCCTGTCTGTATCTGTGATTCTCTCTGTGCCCCTCTGTGTATCTCTGATTCTCTCTCTCTCTCCGTCCTGTGTGTATCTGTGATTCTCTCTCTCTCTGTCCCTGTGTGTATCTGTGATTCTCTCTCTCTGTCCCTTTGAGTATCAGTGATTCTCTCTCTCTGTCCCTGTGAGTATCTGTGATTCTCTCACTCTGTCCCTGTGAGTATCTGTGATTCTCTCTCTGTGCGCCTCTGTGGATCTGTGATTCTCTCTCTCTGTCCCTGTGAGTATCCGTGATTCTCTCTCTCTCTGTCCCTGTGTGTATCTGTGATTCTCTCTGTCTGTCCCTGTGAGTATCTGTGATTCTCTCTCTCTGTCCATGTGTGTATCTGTGATTCTCTCTCTCTCTCTGTCATTGTGAGTATCTGTGATTCTCTCTCTGTGTCCCTGTCTGTATCTGTGATTCTCTCTCTCTGTCCCTGTGTGTATTTGTGATTCTCTCACTCTGTCTCTGTGTGTATCTGTTATTCTCTCTCTGTCCCTGTGTGTATCTGTGATTCTCTCTCTCTCTGTCCCTGTGTGTATCTGTGATTCTCTCTCTGTGCCCCTCTGTGTATCTCTGATTCTCTCTCTCTCCGTCCCTGTGTGTATCTGTGATTCTCTCTCTCTCTGTCCCTGTTGGTATCTGTGATTCTCTCTCTCTGTCCCTGTGAGTATCTCTGATTCTCTCTATCTGTCCCTGTGTGTATCTGTGATTCTCTCTCTGTGCGTCCCTGTGTGTATGTGTGATTCTCTCTCTCTGTCGCTGTGAGTATCTGTGATTCTCTCTCTCTGTCGCTGTGAGTATCTGTGATTCTCTCTCTCTGTGTCCCTGTCTGTATCTTTTATTCTCTGTCTCTGTTCCTGTGTGTATCTGTGATTCTCTCTCTCTCTGTCGCTGTGTGTATCTGTTATTCTCTCTCTGTCCCTGTCTGTATCTGTGATTCTCTCTCTGTGCCCCTCTGTGTATCTCTGATTCTCTCTCTCTCTGACCCTGTGTGTATCTGTGATTCTCTCTCTCTGTCCCTGTGTGTATCTGTGATTCTCTCTCTCAGACCCTGTGAGTATCTGTGATTCTCTCTCTCTCTCTGTCCATGTGTGTATCTGTGATTCTCTCTCTGTGTCCCTGTCTGTATCTGTGATTCTCTCTCTCTGTCCCTGTGTGTATTTGTGATTCTCTCTCTGTATGTCCCTGTGTCTATCTGTTATTCTCTCTCTGTCCCTGTCTGTATCTGTGATTCTCTCTCTGTTCCCCTCGGTGTATCTCTGATTCTCTCTCTCTCCGACACAGTGTGTATGTGTGATTCTCTCTCTCTCTGTCCCCGTGAGTATCTGTGATTCTCTCTCTCTGTCCCTGTGTATATCTGTGATTCTCTCTCTGTGCGTCCCTGTGTGTATGTGTGATTCTCTCTCTCTGTCGCTGTGAGTATCTGTGATTCTCTCTCTCTGTGTCCCTGTCTGTATCTATTATTCTCTGTCTCTGTTCCTGTGTGTATCTGTGATTCTCTCTCTCTCTCTCGCTGTGTGTATCTGTTATTCTCTCTCTGTCCCTGTGAGTATCTGTTATTCTCTCTCTGTGCCCCTCTGTGTATCTCTGATTCTCTCTCTCACCGACCCTGGGTGTACCTGTGATTCTATCTCTCTGTCCCTGTGTGTATCTGTGATTCTCTCTCTGTGCCCCTCTGTGTATCTGTGATTCTCTCTCTCTGTCCCTGTGAGTATCTGTGATTCTCTCTCTGTGCCCCTCTGTGTATCTGTGATTCTCTGTCTCTGTCCCTGTGAGTATCTGTGATTCTCTCTCTCTGTCGCTGTGAGTATCTGTGATGTCTCTCTGTGTCCCTGTGTGTATCTGTGATTCTCTGTCTCTGTCCCTGTGTGTATTTGTGATTCTCTCTCTCTCTGTCCCTGTGTGTATCTGTTATTCTCTCTCTGTCCCTGTGAGTATCTGTTATTCTCTCTCTGTGCCCCTCTGTGTATCTCTGATTCTCTCTCTCTCCGACCCTGTGTGTACCTGTGATTCTATCTCTCTGTCCCTGTGTGTATCTGTGATTCTCTCTCTGTGCGTCCCTGTGTGTATGTGTGATTCTCTCGCTGTGAGTATCTGTGATTCTCTCTCACTGTGTCCAGGTCTGTATCTTTTATTCTCTGTCTCTGTTCCTGTGTGTATCTGTGATTCTCTCTCTCTCTGTCCCTGTGTGTATCTGTTATTCTCTCTCTGTCCCTGTGTGTATCTGTGATTCTCTCTGTGCCCCTCTGTGTATCTCTGATTCTCTCACTCTCCATCCCTGTGTGCATCTGTGATTCTCTCTCTCTCTGTCCCTGTGTGTATCTGTGATTCTCTCTCTGTGCCACTCTGTGTATCTGTGATGCACTCTGTCCGTTCCTGTGTGTATCTGTGATTCTCTCTCTCTCTCTCCCTGTGTGAATCTGTGATTCTCTCTGTGCCCCTCTGTGTATTTCTGATTCTCTCTCTCTCCGTCCCTGTGTGTATCTCTGATTCTCCCTCTCTCGGTCCCTGTGTGTATCTGTGATTCTCTCTCTCTGTCCCTGTGTGTATTTGTGATTCTCTCTCTCTGTCCCTGTGTGTATCTGTTATTCTCTCTCTGTCCCTGTCTGTATCTGTGATTCTCTCTGTGCCCCTCTGTGTATCTCTGATTCTCTCTCTCTCCGTCCCTGTGTGTATCTGTGATTCTCTCTCTGTCTGTCCCTGTGTGTATTTGTGATTCTCTCTCTCTCTGTCCCTGTGTGTATCTGTTATTCTCTCTCTGTCCCTGTGAGTATCTGTGATTCTCTCTCTGTGCCCCTCTGTGTACCTGTGATTCTCTCTCTCTGTCCCTGTGAGTATCTGTGATTCTCTCTCTGTGCCCCTCTGTGTATCTGTGATTCTCTGTCTCTGTCCCTGTGAGTATCTGTGATTCTCTCTCTCTGTCGCTGTGAGTATCTGTGATCTCTCTCTGTGTCCCTGTGTGTATCTGTGATTCTCTGTCTCTGTCCCTGTGTGTATTTGTGATTCTCTCTCTCTCTGTCCCTGTGTGTATCTGTTATTCTCTCTCTGTCCCTTTCTGTATCTGTGATTCTCTCTGTGCCCCTCTGTGTATCTCTGATTCTCTCCCTCTCTGTCCCTGTGTGTATCTGTGATTCTCTCTCTGTGCTCCTCTGTGTATCTGTGATTCTCTCTCTCTGTCACTGTGAGTATCTGTGATTCTCTCTCTCTGTCGCTGTGAGTATCTGTGATTCTCTCTCTGTGTCCCTGTGTGTATCTGTGATTCTCTCTCTCTGTCCCTGTGTGTATTTGTGATTCTCTCTCTCTCTGTCCCTGTGTGTATCTTTTATTCTCTCTCTGTCCCTGTCTGTATCTGTGATTTTCTCTGTGCCCCTCTGTGTATCTCTGATTCTCTCTCTCCCTCCGTCCTGTGTGTATCTGTGATTCTCTCTCTCTCTGTCCCTGTGTGTATCTGTGATTCTCTCTCTCTGTCCCTTTGAGTATCAGTGATTCTCTCTCTCTGTCCCTGTGAGTATCTGTGATTCTCTCTCTCTGTCCCTGTGAGTATCTGTGATTCTCTCTCTCTGCCCCTGTGAGTATCTGTGATTCTCTCTCTCTCTGTCCCTGTGTGTATCTGTGATTCTCTCTGTCTGTCCCTGTGTGTATCTGTGATTCTCTCTCTGTGCCCCTCTGTGTATCTGTGATTCTCTCTCTCTGTCCCTGTGAGTATCTGTGATTCTCTCTCTCTGTCCATGTGTGTATCTGTGATTCTCTCTCTCTCTCTGTCGTTGTGAGTATCTGTGATTCTCTCTCTGTGTCCCTGTCTGTCTCTGTGATTCTCTCTCTCTGTCCCTGTGTGTATTTGTGATTCTCTCACTCTGTCCCTGTGTGTATCTGTTATTCTCTCTCTGTCCCTGTGTGTATCTGTGATTCTCTCTCTCTCTGTCCCTGTGTGTATCTGTGATTCTCTCTCTGTGCCCCTCTGTGTATCTCTGATTCTCTCTCTCTCCGTCCCTGTGTGTATCTGTGATTCTCTCTCTCTCTGTCCCTGTTGGTATCTGTGATTCTCTCTCTCTGTCCCTGTGAGTATCTGTGATTCTCTCTCTCTGTCCCGGTGTGTATCTGTGATTCTCTCTCTGTGCGTCCCTGTGTGTATGTGTGATTCTCTCTCTCTGTCGCTGTGAGTATCTGCGATTCTCTCTCTCTGTGTCCCTGTCTGTATCTTTTATTCTCTGTCTCTGTTCCTGTGTGTATCTGTGATTCTCTCTCTCTCTGTCGCTGTGTGTATCTGTTATTCTCTCTCTGTCCCTGTCTGTATCTGTGATTCTCTCTCTGTGCCCCTTTGTGTATCTCTGATTCTCTCTCTCTCTGACCCTGTGTGTATCTGTGATTCTCTCTCTCTGTCCCTGTGTGTATCTGTGATTCTCTCTCTCTGACCCTGTGAGTATCTGTGATTCTCTCTCTCTCTCTGTCCATGTGTGTATCTGTGATTCTCTCTCTGTGTCCTGTCTGTATCTGTGATTCTCTCTCTCTGTCCCTGTGTGTATTTGTGATTCTCTCTCTGTATGTCCCTGTGTCTATCTGTTATTCTCTCTCTGTCCCTGTCTGTATCTGTGATTCTCTCTCTGTTCCCCTCGGTGTATCTCTGATTCTCTCTCTCTCCGACTGTGTGTATGTGTGATTCTCTCTCTCTCTGTCCCTGTGTGTATGTGTGATTCTCTCTCTCTGTCGCTGTGAGTATCTGTGATTCTCTCTCTCTGTGTCCCTGTCTGTATCTATTATTCTCTGTCTCTGTTCCTGTGTGTATCTGTGATTCTCTCTCTCTCTCTCGCTGTGTGTATCTGTTATTCTCTCTCTGTCCCTGTGAGTATCTGTTATTCTCTCTCTGTGCCCCTCTGTGTATCTCTGATTCTCTCTCTCTCCGACCCTGTGTGTACCTGTGATTCTATCTCTCTGTCCCTGTGTGTATCTGTGATTCTCTCTCTCTCTCCTTGTGTGTATCTGTGATTCTCTCTCTCTCTGAGTCACTGTGAGTATCTGTGATTCTCTATCTCTGTGTCCCTGTGTGTATCTGTTATTCTCTGTCTCTGTTCCTGTGTGTATCTGTGATTCTCTCTCTCTCTGTCCCTGTGTGTATCTGTGATTCTCTCTCTCTGTCCCTGTGAGTATCTGTGATACACTCTCTCTGTCCCTGTGTGTATCTGAGATTCTCTCTCTGTGCCCCTCTGTGTATCTGTGATTCTCTCTCTCCGTCCCTGTGTGTATCTGTGATTCTCTCTCTGTGCCCCTCTGTGTATCTGTGATTCTCTCTCTCTGTCCCTGTGAGTATCTGTGATTCTCTCTCTGTGCCCCTCTGTGTATCTGTGATTCTCTGTCTCTGTCCCTGTGAGTATCTGTGATTCTCTCTCTCTGTCGCTGTGAGTATCTGTGATCTCTCTCTGTGTCCCTGTGTGTATCTGTGATTCTCTGTCTCTGTCCCTGTGTGTATTTGTGATTCTCTCTCTCTCTGTCCCTGTGTGTATCTGTTATTCTCTCTCTGTCCCTCTCTGTATCTGTGATTCTCTCTGTGCCCCTCTGTGTATCTCTGATTCTCTCTCTCTCTGTCCCTGTGTGTATCTGTGATTCTCTCTCTCTCTGTCCCTGTGTGTATCTGCGATTATCTCTCTCTGTCCCTGTGAGTATCTGTGATTCTCTCTCTCTGTCCCTGTGTGTATCTGTGATTCTCTCTCTGTGCGTCCCTGTGTGTATGTGTGATTCTCTCTCTCTGTCGCTGTGAGTATCTGTGATTCTCTCTCACTGTGTCCAGGTCTGTATCTTTTATTCTCTGTCTCTGTTCCTGTGTGTATCTGTGATTCTCTCTCTCTCTGTCGCTGTGTGTATTTATTATTCTCTCTCTGTCCCTGTGTGTATCTGTGATTCTCTCTCTGTGCCCCTCTGTGTATCTCTGATTCTCTCTCTCTCTGACCCTGTGTGTATCTGTGATTCTCTCTCTCTGTCCCAGTGTGTATCTGTGATTCTCTCTCTCTGTCCCTGTGTGTATCTGTGATTCTCTCTCTGTGCCCCTCTGTGTATCTGTGATTCTCTCTGTCCGTTCCTGTGTGTATCTGTGATTCTCTCTCTCTCTGTCCCTGTGTGTATCTGTTATTCTCTCTCTGTCCCTGTGTGTATCTGTGATTCTCTCTGTGCCCCGCTGTGTATCTCTGATTCTCTCTCTCTCCATCCCTGTGTGTATCTGTGATTCTCTCTCTGTGCCCCTCTGTGTATCTGTGATTCTCTCTCTCTCCGTCCCTGTGTGTATCTCTGATTCTCTCTCTCTCGGTCCCTGTGTGTATCTGTGATTCTCTCTGTGCCCCTCTGTGTATCTCTGATTCTCTCTCTCTCGGTCCCTGTGTGTATCTGTGATTCTCTCTCTCTGTCCCTGTGTGTATTTGTGATTCTCTCTCTCTGTCCCTGTGTGTATCTGTTATTCTCTCTCTGTCCCTGTCTGTATCTGTGATTCTCTCTCTCTCTGTCCATGTGTGTATCTGTGATTCTCTCTCTCTGTCCCTGTGAGTATCTGTGATTCTCTCTCTCTGTCCCTGTGTGTATCTGTGATTCTCTGTCTGTGAGTCCCTGTGTGTATCTGAGATTCTCTCTCTCTGTCCTTGTGTGTATCTGTGATTCTCTCTCTCTCTGAGTCACTGTGAGTATCTGTGATTCTCTATCTCTGTGTCCCTGTGTGTATCTGTTATTCTCTGTCTCTGTTCCTGTGTGTATCTGTGATTCTCTCTCTCTCTGTCCCTGTGTGTATCTGTGATTCTCTCTCTCTGTCCCTGTGAGTATCTGTGATACACTCTCTCTGTCCCTGTGTGTATCTGTGATTCTCTCTCTGTGCCCCTCTGTGTATCTGTGATTCTCTCTCTCTGTCCCTGTGAGTATCTATGATTCTCTCTCTCCGTCCCTGTGTGTATCTGTGATTCTCTCTCGGTGCCCCTCTGTGTATCTGTGATTCTCTCTCTCTGTCCCTGTGAGTATCTGTGATTCTCTCTCTGTGCCCCTCTGTGTATCTGTGATTCTCTGTCTCTGTCCCTGTGAGTATCTGTGATTCTCTCTCTCTGTCGCTGTGAGTATCTGTGATCTCTCTCTGTGTCCCTGTGTGTATCTGTGATTCTCTGTCTCTGTCCCTGTGCGTATTTGTGATTCTCTCTCTCTCTGTCCCTGTGTGTATCTGTTATTCTCTCTCTGTCCCTCTCTGTATCTGTGATTCTCTCTGTGCCCCTCTGTGTATCTCTGATTCTCTCTCTCTCCGTCCCAGTCTGTATCTGTGATTCTCTCTCTCTCTGTCCCTGTGTGTATCTGTGATTATCTCTCTCTGTCGCTGTGAGTATCTGTGATTCTCTCTCACTGTGTCCTGGTCTGTATCTGTTATTCTCTGTCTCTGTTCCTGTGTGTATATGTGATTCTCTCTCTCTCTGTCGCTGTGTGTATCTGTTATTCTCTCTCTGTCCCTGTGTGTATCTGTGATTCTCTCTCTGTGCCCCTCTTTGTATCTCTGATTCTCTCTCTCTCTGACCCTGTGTGTATCTGTGATTCTCTCTCTCTGTCCCAGTGTGTATCTGTGATTCTCTCTCTCTGTCCCTGTGTGTATCTGTGATTCTCTCTCTGTGCCCCTCTGTGTATCTGTGATTCTCTCTGTCCGTTCCTGTGTGTATCTGTGATTCTCTCTCTCTCTGTCCCTGTGTGTATCTGTTATTCTCTCTCTGTCCCTGTGTGTATCTGTGATTCTCTCTGTGCCCCTCTGTGTATCTCTGATTCTCTCTCTCTCCGTCCCTGTCTGTATCTGTGATTCTCCGTCTCTATCCCTGTGTGTATTTGTGATTCTCTCTCTGTATGTCCCTGTGTCTATCTGTTATTCTCTCTCTGTCCCTGTCTGTATCTGTGATCCTCTCACAGTTCCCCTCGGTGTATCTCTGATTCTCTCTCTCTCCGACACTGTGTGTATTTGTAATTCTCTCTCTCTCTGTCCCTGTGTGTATCTGTGATTCTCTCTCTCTGTCCCTGTGTGTATCTGTGATTCTCTCTGTGTGCCCTTCTGTGTATCTGTGATTCTCTCTCTCTGTCCCTGTGTGTATCTGTGATTCTCTCTGTGTGCCCTTCTGTGTATCTGTGATTCTCTCTCTGTGCGTCCCTGTGTGTATGTGTGATTCTCTCTCTCTGTCGCTGTGAGTATCTGTGATTCTCTCTCTCTGTGTCCCTGTCTGTATCTGTTATTCTCTGTCTCTGTTCCTGTGTGTATCTGTGATTCTCTCTCTCTCTCTCGCTGTGTGTATCTGTTATTCTCTCTCTGTCCCTGTCTGTATCTGTGATTCTCTCTCTGTGCCCCTCTGTGTATCTCTGATTCTCTCTCTCTCCGACCCTGTGAGTATCTCTGATTCTCTCTCTCTGTCCTTGTGTGTATCTGTGATTCTCTCTCTCTGTCCCTGTGAGTATCTGTGATGCTCTCTCTCTCTCTGTCCATGTGTGTATCTGTGATTCTCTCTCTGTGTCCCTGTCTGTATCTGTGATTCTCTCTCTCTGTCGCTGTGTGTATTTGTGATTCTCTCTCTGTATGTTCCTGTGTGTATCTATTATTCTCTCTCTGTCCCTGTCTGTATCTGTGATTCTCTCTCTGTGCCCCTCTGTGTATCTGTGATTCTCTGTCTCTGTCCCTGTGAGTATCTGTGATTCTCTCTCTCTGTCGCTGTGAGTATCTGTGATCTCTCTCTGTGTCCCTGTGTGTATCTGTGATTCTCTGTCTCTGTCCCTGTGCGTATTTGTGATTCTCTCTCTCTCTGTCCCTGTGTGTATCTGTTATTCTCTCTCTGTCCCTCTCTGTATCTGTGATTCTCTCTGTGCCCCTCTGTGTATCTCTGATTCTCTCTCTCTCCGTCCCAGTGTGTATCTGTGATTCTCTCTCTCTCTGTCCCTGTGTGTATCTGTGATTATCTCTCTCTGTCGCTGTGAGTATCTGTGATTCTCTCTCACTGTGTCCTGGTCTGTATCTGTTATTCTCTGTCTCTGTTCCTGTGTGTATCTGTGATTCTCTCTCTCTGTCCCTGTGTGTATTTGTGACACTCTCTCTCTCTGACCCTGTGTGTATCTGTGATTCTCTCTCAGTGCCCCTCTGTGTATCTCTGATTCTCTCTCTCTCCGTCCCTGTGTGTATCTGTGATTCTCTCTCTCTCTGTCCCTGTGTGTATCTGTGATTCTCTCTGTATGTCCCTGTGTGTATCTGTGATTCTCTCTCTGTGCCCCTCTGTGTATCTGTGATTCTCTCTCTCTGTCCCTGTGAGTATCTGTGATTCTCTCTCTCTCTCTGTCGTTGTGAGTATCTGTGATTCTCTCTCTGTGTCCCTGTCTGTATCTGTGATTCTCTCTCTCTGTCCCTGTGTGTATTTGTGATTCTCTCACTCTGTCCCTGTGTGTATCTGTTATTCTCTCTCTGTCCCTGTGTGTATCTGTGATTCTCTCTCTCTCTGTCCCTGTGTGTATCTGTGATTCTCTCTCTGTGCCCCTCTGTGTATCTCTGATTCTCTCTCTCTCCGTCCCTGTGTGTACCTGTGATTCTCTCTCTCTCTGTCCCTGTTGGTATCTGTGATTCTCTCTCTCTGTCCCTGTGAGTATCTGTGATTCTCTCTCTCTGTCCCTGTGTGTATCTGTGATTCTCTCTCTGTGCGTCCCTGTGTGTATGTGTGATTCTCTATCTCTGTCGCTGTGAGTATCTGTGATTCTCTCTCTCTGTGTCCCTGTCTGTATCTTTTATTCTCTGTCTCTGTTCCTGTGTGTATCTGTGATTCTCTCTCTCTCTGTCGCTGTGTGTATCTGTTATTCTCTCTCTGTCCCTGTCTGTATCTGTGATTCTCTCTCTGTGCCCCTCTGTGTATCTCTGATTCTCTCTCTCTCTGACCCTGTGTGTATCTGTGATTCTCTCTCTCTGTCCCTGTGTGTATCTGTGATTCTCTCTCCCTGACCCTGTGAGTATCTGTGATTCTCTCTCTCTCTCTGTCCATGTGTGTATCTGTGATTCTCTCTCTGTGTCCCTGTCTGTATCTGTGATTCTCTCTCTCTGTCCCTGTGTGTATTTGTGATTCTCTCTCTGTGTGTCCCTGTGTCTATCTGTTATTCTCTCTCTGTCCCTGTCTGTATCTGTGATTCTCTCTCTGTTCCCCTCGGTGTATCTCTGATTCTCTCTCTCTCCGACACTGTGTGTATGTGTGATTCTCTCTCTCTCTGTCACTGTCAGTATCTGTGATTCACTCTCTCTGTCCCTGTGTATATCTGTGATTCTCTCTCTGTGCGTCCCTGTGTGTATGTGTGATTCTCTCTCTCTGTCGCTGTGAGTATCTGTGATTCTCTCTCTCTGTGTCCCTGTCTGTATCTATTATTCTCTGTGTCTGTTCCTGTGTGTATCTGTGATTCTCTCTCTCTCTCTCGCTGTGTGTATCTGTTATTCTCTCTCTGTCCCTGTGAGTATCTGTGATTCTCTCTCTGTGCCCCTCTGTGTATCTCTGATTCTCTCTCTCTCCGACCCTGTGTGTACCTGTGATTCTCTCTCTCTGTCCCTGTGTGTATCTGTGATTCTCTCTCTGTGCCCCTCTGTGTATCTGTGATTCTCTCTGTCCGTTCCTGTGTGTATCTGTGATTCTCTCTCTCTCTGTCCCTGTGTGTATCTGTTATTCTCTCTCCGTCCCTGTGTGTATCTCTGATTCTCTCTGTGCCCCTCTGTGTATCTCTGATTCTCTCTCTCTCCGTCCCTGTCTGTATCTGTGATTCTCCGTCTCTATCCCTGTGTGTATTTGTGATTCTCTCTCTGTATGTCCCTGTGTCTATCTGTTATTCTCTCTCTGTCCCTGTCTGTATCTGTGATCCTCTCACTGTTCCCCTCGGTGTATCTCTGATTCTCTGTCTCTGTCCCTGTGAGTATCTGTGATTCTCTCTCTGTGCCCCTCTGTGTATCTGTGATTCTCTCTGTCCGTTCCTGTGTGTATCTGTGATTCTCTCTCTCTCTGTCCCTGTGTGTATCTGTTATTCTCTCTCTGTCCCTGTGTGTATCTGTGATTCTCTCTGTGCCCCTCTGTGTATCTCTGATTCTCTCTCTCTCCGTCCCTGTGTGTATCTGTGATTCTCTCTCTCTCTGTCCCTGTGAGTATCTGTGATTGTCTCTCTCTGTCCATGTGTGTATCTGTGATTCTCTCTCTCTCTCTGTCGTTGTGAGTATCTGTGTTCTCTCTCTGTGTCCCTGTCTGTATCTGTGATTCTGTCTCTCTGTCCCTGTGTGTATTTGTGATTCTCTCTCTCTGTCCCTGTGTGTATCTGTTATTCTCACTCTGTCCCTGTCTGTATCTGTGATTCTCTCTGTGCCCCTCTGTGTATCTCTGATTCTCTCTCTCTCTGTCCCTGTGTGTATCTGTGATTCTCTCTCTGTGCCCCTCTGTGTATCTGTGATTCTCTCTCTCTGTCACTGTGAGTATCTGTGATTCTCTCTCTCTGTCGCTGTGAGTATCTGTGATTCTCTCTCTGTGTCCCTGTGTGTATCTGTGATTCTCTCTCTCTGTCCCTGTGTGTATTTGTGATTCTCTCTCTCTCTGTCCCTGTGTGTATCTTTTATTCTCTCTCTGTCGCTGTCTGTAGCTGTGATTCTCTCTGTGCCCCTCTGTGTATCTCTGATTCTCTCTCTCTCTCCGTCCTGTGTGTATCTGTGATTCTCTCTCTCTCTGTCCCTGTGTGTATCTGTGATTCTCTCTCTCTGTCCCTTTGAGTATCAGTGATTCTCTCTCTCTGTCCCTGTGAGTATCTGTGATTCTCTCTCTCTGTCCCTGTGAGTATCTGTGATTCTCTCTGTGCCCCTCTGTGTATCTCTGATTCTGTCTCTCTCCGTCCCTGTCTGTATCTGTGATTCTCCGTCTCTATCCCTGTGTGTATTTGTGATTCTCTCTCTGTATGTCCCTGTGTCTATCTGTTATTCTCTCTCTGTCCCTGTCTGTATCTGTGATCCTCTCACTGTTCCCCTCGGTGTATCTCTGATTCTCTCTCTCTCCGACACTGTGTGTATTTGTAATTCTCTCTCTCTCTGTCCCTGTGTGTATCTGTGATTCTCTCTCTCTGTCCCTGTGTGTATCTGTGATTCTCTCTGTGTGCCCTTCTGTGTATCTGTGATTCTCTCTCTCTGTCCCTGTGTGTATCTGTGATTCTCTCTGTGTGCTCTTCTGTGTATCTGTGATTCTCTCTCTCTGTGTCCCTGTCTGTATCTTTTATTCTCTGTCTCTGTTCCTGTGTGTATCTGTGATTCTCTCTCTCTCTGTCGCTGTGTGTATCTGTTATTCTCTCTCTGTCCCTGTCTGTATCTGTGATTCTCTCTCTGTGCCCCTCTGTGTATCTCTGATTCTCTCTCTCTCTGACCCTGTGTGTATCTGTGATTCTCTCTCTCTGACCCTGTGAGTATCTGTGATTCTCTCTCTCTCTCTGTCCATGTGTGTATCTGTGATTCTCTCTCTGTGTCCCTGTCTGTATCTGTGATTCTCTCTCTCTGTCCCTGTGTGGATTTGTGATTCTCTCTCTGTGTGTCCCTGTGTCTATCTGTTATTCTCTCTCTGTCCCTGTCTGTATCTGTGATTCTCTCTCTGTTCCCCTCGGTGTATCTCTGATTCTCTCTCTCTCCGACACTGTGTGTATGTGTGATTCTCTCTCTCTCTGTCCCTGTGAGTATCTGTGATTCTCTCTCTCTGTCCCTGTGTATATCTGTGATTCTCTCTCTGTGCGTCCCTGTGTGTATGTGTGATTCTCTCTCTCTGTCGCTGTGAGTATCTGTGATCCTCTCTCTCTGTGTCCCTGTCTGTATCTATTATTCTCTGTCTCTGTTCCTGTGTGTATCTGTGATTCTCTCTCTCTCTCTCGCTGTGTGTATCTGTTATTCTCTCTCTGTCCCTGTGAGTATCTGTGATTCTCTCTCTGTGCCCCTCTGTGTATCTCTGATTCTCTCTCTCTCCGACCCTGTGTGTACCTGTGATTCTCTCTCTCTGTCCCTGTGTGTATCTGTTATTCTCTCTCTGTCCCTGTGTGTATCTGTGATTCTCTCTCTCTCTGTCCCTGTGTGTATCTGTGATTCTCTCTCTGTGCCCCTCTGTGTATCTCTGATTCTCTCTCTCTCCGTCCCTGTGTGTACCTGTGATTCTCTCTCTCTCTGTCCCTGTTGGTATCTGTGATTCTCTCTCTCTGTCCCTGTGAGTATCTGTGATTCTCTCTCTCTGTCCCTGTGTGTATCTGTGATTCTCTCTCTGTGCGTCCCTGTGTGTATGTGTGATTCTCTATCTCTGTCGCTGTGAGTATCTGTGATTCTCTCTCTCTGTGTCCCTGTCTGTATCTTTTATTCTCTGTCTCTGTTCCTGTGTGTATCTGTGATTCTCTCTCTCTCTGTCGCTGTGTGTATCTGTTATTCTCTCTCTGTCCCTGTCTGTATCTGTGATTCTCTCTCTGTGCCCCTCTGTGTATCTCTGATTCTCTCTCTCTCTGACCCTGTGTGTATCTGTGATTCTCTCTCTCTGTCCCTGTGTGTATCTGTGATTCTCTCTCCCTGACCCTGTGAGTATCTGTGATTCTCTCTCTCTCTCTGTCCATGTGTGTATCTGTGATTCTCTCTCTGTGTCCCTGTCTGTATCTGTGATTCTCTCTCTCTGTCCCTGTGTGGATTTGTGATTCTCTCTCTGTGTGTCCCTGTGTCTATCTGTTATTCTCTCTCTGTCCCTGTCTGTATCTGTGATTCTCTCTCTGTTCCCCTCGGTGTATCTCTGATTCTCTCTCTCTCCGACACTGTGTGTATGTGTGATTCTCTCTCTCTCTGTCACTGTCAGTATCTGTGATTCACTCTCTCTGTCCCTGTGTATATCTGTGATTCTCTCTCTGTGCGTCCCTGTGTGTATGTGTGATTCTCTCTCTCTGTCGCTGTGAGTATCTGTGATTCTCTCTCTCTGTGTCCCTGTCTGTATCTATTATTCTCTGTGTCTGTTCCTGTGTGTATCTGTGATTCTCTCTCTCTCTCTCGCTGTGTGTATCTGTTATTCTCTCTCTGTCCCTGTGAGTATCTGTGATTCTCTCTCTGTGCCCCTCTGTGTATCTCTGATTCTCTCTCTCTCCGACCCTGTGTGTACCTGTGATTCTCTCTCTCTGTCCCTGTGTGTATCTGTGATTCTCTCTCTGTGCCCCTCTGTGTATCTGTGATTCTCTCTGTCCGTTCCTGTGTGTATCTGTGATTCTCTCTCTCTCTGTCCCTGTGTGTATCTGTTATTCTCTCTCCGTCCCTGTGTGTATCTCTGATTCTCTCTGTGCCCCTCTGTGTATCTCTGATTCTCTCTCTCTCCGTCCCTGTCTGTATCTGTGATTCTCCGTCTCTATCCCTGTGTGTATTTGTGATTCTCTCTCTGTATGTCCCTGTGTCTATCTGTTATTCTCTCTCTGTCCCTGTCTGTATCTGTGATCCTCTCACTGTTCCCCTCGGTGTATTTCTGATTCTCTGTCTCTGTCCCTGTGAGTATCTGTGATTCTCTCTCTGTGCCCCTCTGTGTATCTGTGATTCTCTCTGTCCGTTCCTGTGTGTATCTGTGATTCTCTCTCTCTCTGTCCCTGTGTGTATCTGTTATTCTCTCTCTGTCCCTGTGTGTATCTGTGATTCTCTCTGTGCCCCTCTGTGTATCTCTGATTCTCTCTCTCTCCGTCCCTGTGTGTATCTGTGATTCTCTCTCTCTCTGTCCCTGTGAGTATCTGTGATTGTCTCTCTCTGTCCATGTGTGTATCTGTGATTCTCTCTCTCTCTCTGTCGTTGTGAGTATCTGTGTTCTCTCTCTGTGTCCCTGTCTGTATCTGTGATTCTGTCTCTCTGTCCCTGTGTGTATTTGTGATTCTCTCTCTCTGTCCCTGTGTGTATCTGTTATTCTCACTCTGTCCCTGTCTGTATCTGTGATTCTCTCTGTGCCCCTCTGTGTATCTCTGATTCTCTCTCTCTCTGTCCCTGTGTGTATCTGTGATTCTCTCTCTGTGCCCCTCTGTGTATCTGTGATTCTCTCTCTCTGTCACTGTGAGTATCTGTGATTCTCTCTCTCTGTCGCTGTGAGTATCTGTGATTCTCTCTCTGTGTCCCTGTGTGTATCTGTGATTCTCTCTCTCTGTCCCTGTGTGTATTTGTGATTCTCTCTCTCTCTGTCCCTGTGTGTATCTTTTATTCTCTCTCTGTCGCTGTCTGTAGCTGTGATTCTCTCTGTGCCCCTCTGTGTATCTCTGATTCTCTCTCTCTCTCCGTCCTGTGTGTATCTGTGATTCTCTCTCTCTCTGTCCCTGTGTGTATCTGTGATTCTCTCTCTCTGTCCCTTTGAGTATCAGTGATTCTCTCTCTCTGTCCCTGTGAGTATCTGTGATTCTCTCTCTCTGTCCCTGTGAGTATCTGTGATTCTCTCTGTGCCCCTCTGTGTATCTCTGATTCTGTCTCTCTCCGTCCCTGTCTGTATCTGTGATTCTCCGTCTCTATCCCTGTGTGTATTTGTGATTCTCTCTCTGTATGTCCCTGTGTCTATCTGTTATTCTCTCTCTGTCCCTGTCTGTATCTGTGATCCTCTCACTGTTCCCCTCGGTGTATCTCTGATTCTCTCTCTCTCCGACACTGTGTGTATTTGTAATTCTCTCTCTCTCTGTCCCTGTGTGTATCTGTGATTCTCTCTCTCTGTCCCTGTGTGTATCTGTGATTCTCTCTGTGTGCCCTTCTGTGTATCTGTGATTCTCTCTCTCTGTCCCTGTGTGTATCTGTGATCTCTCTGTGTGCTCTTCTGTGTATCTGTGATTCTCTCTCTCTGTGTCCCTGTCTGTATCTTTTATTCTCTGTCTCTGTTCCTGTGTGTATCTGTGATTCTCTCTCTCTCTGTCGCTGTGTGTATCTGTTATTCTCTCTCTGTCCCTGTCTGTATCTGTGATTCTCTCTCTGTGCCCCTCTGTGTATCTCTGATTCTCTCTCTCTCTGACCCTGTGTGTATCTGTGATTCTCTCTCTCTGACCCTGTGAGTATCTGTGATTCTCTCTCTCTCTCTGTCCATGTGTGTATCTGTGATTCTCTCTCTGTGTCCCTGTCTGTATCTGTGATTCTCTCTCTCTGTCCCTGTGTGGATTTGTGATTCTCTCTCTGTGTGTCCCTGTGTCTATCTGTTATTCTCTCTCTGTCCCTGTCTGTATCTGTGATTCTCTCTCTGTTCCCCTCGGTGTATCTCTGATTCTCTCTCTCTCCGACACTGTGTGTATGTGTGATTCTCTCTCTCTCTGTCCCTGTGAGTATCTGTGATTCTCTCTCTCTGTCCCTGTGTATATCTGTGATTCTCTCTCTGTGCGTCCCTGTGTGTATGTGTGATTCTCTCTCTCTGTCGCTGTGAGTATCTGTGATCCTCTCTCTCTGTGTCCCTGTCTGTATCTATTATTCTCTGTCTCTGTTCCTGTGTGTATCTGTGATTCTCTCTCTCTCTCTCGCTGTGTGTATCTGTTATTCTCTCTCTGTCCCTGTGAGTATCTGTGATTCTCTCTCTGTGCCCCTCTGTGTATCTCTGATTCTCTCTCTCTCCGACCCTGTGTGTACCTGTGATTCTCTCTCTCTGTCCCTGTGTGTATCTGTGATTCTCTCTCTGTGCCCCTCTGTGTATCTGTGATTCTCTCTGTCCGTTCCTGTGTGTATCTGTGATTCTCTCTCTCTCTGTCCCTGTGTGTATCTGTTATTCTCTCTCCGTCCCTGTGTGTATCTGTGATTCTCTCTGTGCCCCTCTGTGTATCTCTGATTCTCTCTCTCTCCGTCCCTGTCTGTATCTGTGATTCTCCGTCTCTATCCCTGTGTGTATTTGTGATTCTCTCTCTGTATGTCCCTGTGTCTATCTGTTATTCTCTCTCTGTCCCTGTCTGTATCTGTGATCCTCTCACTGTTCCCCTCGGTGTATCTCTGATTCTCTCTCTCTGTCCCTGTGAGTATCTGTGATTCTCTCTCTGTGCCCCTCTGTGTATCTGTGATTCTCTCTGTCCGTTCCTGTGTGTATCTGTGATTCTCTCTCTCTCTGTCCCTGTGTGTATCTGTTATTCTCTCTCTGTCCCTGTGTGTATCTGTGATTCTCTCTGTGCCCCTCTGTGTATCTCTGATTCTCTCTCTCTCCGTCCCTGTGTGTATCTGTGATTCTCTCTCTCTCTGTCCCTGTGAGTATCTGTGATTGTCTCTCTCTGTCCATGTGTGTATCTGTGATTCTCTCTCTCTCTCTGTCGTTGTGAGTATCTGTGTTCTCTCTCTGTGTCCCTGTCTGTATCTGTGATTCTGTCTCTCTGTCCCTGTGTGTATTTGTGATTCTCTCTCTCTGTCCCTGTGTGTATCTGTTATTCTCACTCTGTCCCTGTCTGTATCTGTGATTCTCTCTGTGCCCCTCTGTGTATCTCTGATTCTCTCTCTCTCTGTCCCTGTGTGTATCTGTGATTCTCTCTCTGTGCCCCTCTGTGTATCTGTGATTCTCTCTCTCTGTCACTGTGAGTATCTGTGATTCTCTCTCTCTGTCGCTGTGAGTATCTGTGATTGTCTCTCTGTGTCCCTGTGTGTATCTGTGATTCTCTCTCTCTGTCCCTGTGTGCATTTGTGATTCTCTCTCTCTCTGTCCCTGTGTGTATCTTTTATTCTCTCTCTGTCGCTGTCTGTAGCTGTGATTCTTTCTGTGCCCCTCTGTGTATCTCTGATTCTCTCTCTCTCTCCGTCCTGTGTGTATCTGTGATTCTCTCTCTCTCTGTCCCTGTGTGTATCTGTGATTCTCTCTCTCTGTCCCTTTGAGTATCAGTGATTCTCTCTCTCTGTCCCTGTGAGTATTTGTGATTCTCTCTCTCTGTCCCTGTGAGTATCTGTGATTCTCTCTCTGTGCGCCTCTGTGGATCTGTGATTCTCTCTCTCTGTCCCTGTGAGTATCTGTGATTCTCTCTCTGTGCGCCTCTGTGGATCTGTGATTCTCTCTCTCTGTCCCTGTGAGTATCTGTGATTCTCTCTCTCTGTCCCTGTGTGTATCTGTGATTCTCTCTCTGTGCCCCTCTGTGTATCTGTGATTCTCTCTCTCTGTCCCTGTGAGTATCTGTGATTGTCTCTCTGTGCCCCTCTGTGTATCTGTGATTCTCTCTCTCTGTCCCTGTGAGTATCTGTGATTCTCTCTCTCTGTCGCTGTGAGTATCTGTGATCTCTCTCTGTGTCGCTATGTGTATCTGTTATTCTCTGTCTCTGTTCCTGTGTGTATTTGTGATTCTCTCTCTCTCTGTCCCTGTGTGTATCTGTTATTCTCTCTCTGTCCCTCTCTGTATCTGTGATTCTGTCTGTGCCCCTCTGTGTATCTCTGATTCTCTCTCTCTCCGTCCCTGTGTGTATCTGTGATTCTCTCTCTCTCTGTCCCTGTATTTATCTGTGATTCTCTCTCTGTGCCCCTCTGTGTATCTGTGATTCTCTCTCTCTGTCCCTGTGAGTATCTGTGATTCTCTCTCTCTGTCCATGTGTGTATCTGTGATTCTCTCTCTCTCTCTGTCGTTGTGAGTATCTGTGATTCTCTCTCTGTGTCCCTGTCTGTATCTGTGATTCTCTCTCTCTGTCCCTGTGTGTATTCGTGATTCTCTCACTCTGTCCCTGTGTGTATCTGTTATTCTCTCTCTGTCCCTGTGTGTATCTGTGATTCTCTCTCTCTCTGTCCCTGTGTGTATCTGTGATTCTCTCTCTGTGCCCCTCTGTGTATCTCTGATTCTCTCTCTCTCCGTCCCTGTGTGTATCTGTGATTCTCTCTCTCTCTGTCCCTGTTGGTATCTGTGATTCTCTCTCTCTGTCCCTGTGAGTATCTGTGATTCTCTCTCTCTGTCCCTGTGTGTATCTGTGATTCTCTCTCTGTGCGTCCCTGTGTGTATGTGTGATTCTCTGTCTCTGTCGCTGTGAGTATCTGTGATTCTCTCTCTCTGTGTCCCTGTCTGTATCTTTTATTCTCTGTCTCTGTTCCTGTGTGTATCTGTGATTCTCTCTCTCTCTGTCGCTGTGTGTATCTGTTATTCTCTCTCTGTCCCTGTCTGTATCTGTGATTCTCTCTCTGTGCCCCTCTGTGTATCTCTGATTCTCTCTCTCTCTGACCCTGTGTGTATCTGTGATTCTCTCTCTCTGACCCTGTGAGTATCTGTGATTCTCTCTCTCTCTCTGTCCATGTGTGTATCTGTGATTCTCTCTCTGTGTCCCTGTCTGTATCTGTGATTCTCTCTCTCTGTCCCTGTGTGTATTTGTGATTCTCTCTCTGTGTGTCCCTGTGTCTATCTGTTATTCTCTCTCTGTCCCTGTCTGTATCTGTGATTCTCTCTCCGTTCCCCTCGGTGTATCTCTGATTCTCTCTCTCTCCGACACTGTGTGTATGTGTGATTCTCTCTCTCTCTGTCCCTGTGAGTATCTGTGATTCTCTCTCTCTGTCCCTGTGTATATCTGTGATTCTCTCTCTGTGCGTCCCTGTGTGTATGTGTGATTCTCTCTCTCTGTCGCTGTGAGTATCTGTGATCCTCTCTCTCTGTGTCCCTGTCTGTATCTATTATTCTCTGTCTCTGTTCCTGTGTGTATCTGTGATTCTCTCTCTCTCTCTCGCTGTGTGTATCTGTTATTATCTCTCTGTCCCTGTGAGTATCTGTGATTCTCTCTCTGTGCCCCTCTGTGTATCTCTGATTCTCTCTCTCTCCGACCCTGTGTGTACCTGTGATTCTCTCTCTCTGTCCCTGTGTGTATCTGTGATTCTCCCTGTCCGTTCCTGTGTGTATCTGTGATTCTCTCTCTCTCTGTCCCTGTGTGTATCTGTTATTCTCTCTCCGTCCCCGTGTGTATCTGTGATTCTCTCTGTGCCCCTCTGTGTATCTCTGATTCTCTCTCTCTCCGTCCCTGTCTGTATCTGTGATTCTCCGTCTCTATCCCTGTGTGTATTTGTGATTCTCTCTCTGTATGTCCCTGTGTCTATCTGTTATTCTCTCTCTGTCCCTGTCTGTATCTGTGATCCTCTCACTGTTCCCCTCGGTGTATCTCTGATTCTCTCTCTCTGTCCCTGTGAGTATCTGTGATTCTCTCTCTGTGCCCTCTGTGTATCTGTGATTCTCTCTGTCCGTTCCTGTGTGTATCTGTGATTCTCTCTCTCTCTGTCCCTGTGTGTATCTGTTATTCTCTCTCTGTCCCTGTGTGTATCTGTGATTCTCTCTGTGCCCCTCTGTGTATCTCTGATTCTCTCTCTCTCCGTCCCTGTGTGTATCTGTGATTCTCTCTCTCTCTCTGTCCCTGTGAGTATCTGTGATTGTCTCTCTCTGTCCATGTGTGTATCTGTGATTCTCTCTCTCTCTCTGTCGTTGTGAGTATCTGTGTTCTCTCTCTGTGTCCCTGTCTGTATCTGTGATTCTGTCTCTCTGTCCCTGTGTGTATTTGTGATTCTCTCTCTCTGTCCCTGTGTGTATCTGTTATTCTCACTCTGTCCCTGTCTGTATCTGTGATTCTCTCTGTGCCCCTCTGTGTATCTCTGATTCTCTCTCTCTCTGTCCCTGTGTGTATCTGTGATTCTCTCTCTGTGCCCCTCTGTGTATCTGTGATTCTCTCTCTCTGTCACTGTGAGTATCTGTGATTCTCTCTCTCTGTCGCTGTGAGTATCTGTGATTGTCTCTCTGTGTCCCTGTGTGTATCTGCGATTCTCTCTCTCTGTCCCTGTGTGCATTTGTGATTCTCTCTCTCTCTGTCCCTTTGTGTATCTTTTATTCTCTCTCTGTCGCTGTCTGTAGCTGTGATTCTCTCTGTGCCCCTCTGTGTATCTCTGATTCTCTCTCTCTCTCCGTCCTGTGTGTATCTGTGATTCTCTCTCTCTCTGTCCCTGTGTGTATCTGTGATTCTCTCTCTCTGTCCCTTTGAGTATCAGTGATTCTCTCTCTCTGTCCCTGTGAGTATCTGTGATCCTCTCTCTCTGTCCCTGTGAGTATCTGTGATTCTCTCTCTGTGCGCCTCTGTGGATCTGTGATTCTCTCTCTCTGTCCCTGTGAGTATCTGTGATTCTCTCTCTGTGCGCCTCTGTGGATCTGTGATTCTCTCTCTCTGTCCCTGTGGGTATCTGTGATTCTCTCTCCCTGTCCCTGTGTGTATCTGTGATTCTCTCTCTGTGCCCCTCTGTGTATCTGTGATTCTCTCTCTCTGTCCCTGTGAGTATCTGTGATTCTCTCTCTGTGCCCCTCTGTGTATCTGTGATTCTCTCTCTCTGTCCCTGTGAGTATCTGTGATTCTCTCTCTCTGTCGCTGTGAGTATCTGTGATCTCCCTCTGTGTCGCTGTGTGTATCTGTTATTCTCTGTCTCTGTTCCTGTGTGTATTTGTGATTCTCTCTCTCTCTGTCCCTGTGTGTATCTGTTATTCTCTCTCTGTCCCTCTCTGTATCTGTGATTCTGTCTGTGCCCCTCTGTGTATCTCTGATTCTCTCTCTCTCCGTCCCTGTGTGTATCTGTGATTCTCTCTCACTCTGTCCCTGTATTTATCTGTGATTCTCTCTCTGTGCCCCTCTGTGTATCTGTGATTCTCTCTCTCTGTCACTGTGAGTATCTGTGATTCTCTCTCTCTGTCGCTGTGAGTATCTGTGATTCTCTCTCTGTGTCCCTGTGTGTATCTGTGATTCTCTCTCTCTGTCCCTGTGTGTATTTGTGATTCTCTCTCTCTCTGTCCCTATGTGTATCTTTTATTCTCTCTCTGTCCCTGTCTGTATCTGTGATTCTCTCTGTGCCCCTCTGTGTATCTCTGATTCTCTCTCTGTCTCCGTCCTGTGTGTATCTGTGATTCTCTCTCTCTCTGTCCCTGTGTGTATCTGTGATTCTCTCTCTCTGTCCCTTCGAGTATCAGTGATTCTCTCTCTCTGTCCCTGTGAGTATCTGTGATTCTCTCTCTCTGTCCCTGTGAGTATCTGTGATTCTCTCTCTGTGCGCCTCTGTGGATCTGTGATTCTCTCTCTCTGTCCCTGTGAGTATCTGTGATTCTCTCTCTCTGTCCCTGTGTGTATCTGTGATTCTCTCTCTGTGCCCCTCTGTGTATCTGTGATTCTCTCTCTCTGTCCCTGTGAGTATCTGTGATTCTCTCTCTGTGCCCATCTGTGTATCTGTGATTCACTCTCTCTGTCCCTGTGAGTATCTGTGATTCTCTCTCTCTGTCGCTGTGAGTATCTGTGATCTCTCTCTGTGTCGCTGTGTGTATTTGTGATTCTCTCTCTCTCTGTCACTGTGTGTATCTGTTATTCTCTGTCTGTCCCTCTCTGTATCTGTGATTCTGTCTGTGCCCCTCTGTGTATCTCTGATTCTCTCTCTCTCCGTCCCTGTGTGTATCTGTGATTCTCTCTCTCTCTGTCCCTGTATGTATCTGTGATTCTCTCTCTCTGTCCCTGTGAGTATCTGTGATTCTCTCTCTCTGTCCCTGTGTGTATCTGTGATTCTCTCTCTCTGTCGCTGTGAGTATCTGTGATTCTCTCTCTCTGTGTTCCTGTCTGTATCTGTTATTCTCTGTCTATGTTCCTGTGTGTATCTGTGATTCTCTCTCTCTCTGTCGCTGTGTGTATCTGTTATTCTCTCTCTGTCCCTGTCTGTATCTGTGATTCTCTCTCTGTGCCCCTCTGTGTATCTCTGATTCTCTCTCTCTCCGACCCTGTGTGTATCTGCGATTCTCTCTCTCTGTCCCTGTGTGTATCTGTGATTCTCTCTCTCTGTCCCTGTTGAGTATCTGTGATTCTATCTGTCTGTCCCTGTGTGTATTTGTGATTCTCTCTCTGTGTGTCCCTGTGTCTATCTGTTATTCTCTCTCTGTCCCTGTGTGTATCTGTGATGCTCTCTGTGCCCCTCTGTGTATCTCTGATTCTCTCACTCTCCGTCCCTGTGTGTATCTGTGATTCTCTCTCTCTCTGTCCCTGTGTGTATCTGTGATTCTCTCTCTGTGCCCCTGTGTGTATCTGTGATTCTCTCTCTCTCTGTCGCTGTGTGTATCTGTGATTCTCTCTCTCTGTACCTGTGAGTAGCTGTGATTCTCTCTCTCTCTGTCGCTGTGAGTATCTGTGATTCTCTCTCTCTCTGTTGCTGTGAGTATCTGATTCTCTCTCTGTCCCTGTGTGTATCTGTGATTCTCTCTGTCTCTCTGTTTCTGTGTGTATCTGTGATTCTCTCTCTCTGTCCCTGTGTGTATCTGTGATTCTCTCTCTCTGTCCCTGTGAGTATCTGTGATTCTCTCTCTGTGCCCCTCTGTGTATCTCTGATTCTCTCTCTCTCCGACCCTGTGTGTACCTGTGATTCTCTCTCTCTGTCCCTGTGTGTATCTGTGATTCTCTCTCTGTGCCCCTCTGTGTATCTGTGATTCTCTCTCTCAGTCCCTTTGAGTATCTGTGATTCTCTCTCTCTCTCTGTCCATGTGTGTATCTGTGATTCTCTCTCTGTGTCCCTGTCTGTATCTGTGATTCTCTCTCTCTGTCCCTGTGTGTATTTGTGATTCTCTCTCTCTGTCCCTGTGTGTATTTGTGATTCTCTCTCTCTCTCCCTGTCTGTATCTGTGATTCTATCACTGTTCCCCTCGGTGTATCTCTGATTCTCTCTCTCTCCGACACTGTGTGTATCTGTGATTCTCTCTCTCTGTCCCTGTGTGTATCTGTGATTCTCTCTGTGTGCCCTTCTGTGTATCTGTGATTCTCTCTCTCTGTCCCTGTGTGTATCTGTGATTCCCTCTCTCTGTCCGTGTGTATCTGTGATTCTCTCTCTATCTGTCGCTGTGAGTATCTGTGATTCTCTCTCTGTGTCCCTGTGTGTATCTGTGATTCTCTCTCTCTGTCCCTGTGTGTATCTGTTATTCTCTCGCTGTCCCTGTCTGTATCTGTGATTCTCTCAGTGCCCCTCTGTGTATCTCTGATTCTCTCTCTCTCCGTCCCTGTGTGTATCTGTGATTCTCTCTCTCTCTGTCCCTGTGTGTATCTGTGATTCTCTCTCTCTCTGTCCCTGTGTGTATCTGTGATTCTCTCTCTGTGCCCCTCTGTGTATCTGTGATTCTCTCTCTCTGTCCCTGTGAGTATCTGTGATTCTCTCTCTCTGTCCCTGTGTGTATCTGTGATTCTCTCTCTGTGCCCCTCTGTGTATCTGTGATTCTCTCTCTCTGTCACTGTGAGTATCTGTGATTCTCTCTCTCTGTCGCTGTGAGTATCTGTGATTCTCTCTCTGTGTCCCTGTGTGTATCTGTGATTCTCTCTCTCTGTCCCTGTGTGTATTTGTGATTCTCTCTCTCTCTGTCCCTGTGTGTATCTTTTATTCTCTCTCTGTCGCTGTCTGTAGCTGTGATTCTCTCTGTGCCCCTCTGTGTATCTCTGATTCTCTCTCTCTCTCCGTCCTGTGTGTATCTGTGATTCTCTCTCTCTCTGTCCCTGTGTGTATCTGTGATTCTCTCTCTCTGTCCCTTTGAGTATCAGTGATTCTCTCTCTCTGTCCCTGTGAGTATCTGTGATTCTCTCTCTCTGTCCCTGTGTGTATCTGTTATTCTCTCGCTGTCCCTGTCTGTATCTGTGATTCTCTCAGTGCCCCTCTGTGTATCTCTGATTCTCTCTCTCTCCGTCCCTGTGTGCATCTGTGATTCTCTCTCTCTCTGTCCCTGTGTGTATCTGTGATTCTCTCTCTCTCTGTCCCTGTGTGTATCTGTGATTCTCTCTCTGTGCCCCTCTGTGTATCTGTGATTCTCTCTCTCTGTCCCTGTGAGTATCTGTGATTCTCTCTCTCTGTCCCTTTGAGTATCAGTGATTCTCTCTCTCTGTCCCTGTGAGTATCTGTGATTCTCTCTCTCTGCCCCTGTGAGTATCTGTGATTCTCTCTCTGTGCGCCTCTGTGGATCTGTGATTCTCTCTCTCTGTCCCTGTGTGTATCTGTGATTCTCTCTCTGTGCCCCTCTGTGTATCTGTGATTCTCTCTCTCTGTCACTGTGAGTATCTGTGATTCTCTCTCTCTGTCGCTGTGAGTATCTGTGATTCTCTCTCTGTGTCCCTGTGTGTATCTGTGATTCTCTCTCTCTGTCCCTGTGTGTATTTGTGATTCTCTCTCTCTCTGTCCCTGTGTGTATCTTTTATTCTCTCTCTGTCGCTGTCTGTAGCTGTGATTCTCTCTGTGCCCCTCTGTGTATCTCTGATTCTCTCTCTCTCTCTGTCCTGTGTGTATCTGTGATTCTCTCTCTCTCTGGTCCCTGTGTGTATCTGTGATTCTCTCTGTGTGCCCTTCTGTGTATCTGTGATTCTCTCTCTCTGTCCCTGTGTGTATCTGTGATTCCCTCTCTCTGTCCGTGTGTATCTGTGATTCTCTCTCTATCTGTCGCTGTGAGTATCTTTGATTCTCTCTCTGTGTCCCTGTGTGTATCTGTGATTCTCTCTCTCTGTCCCTGTGTGTATCTGTTATTCTCTCGCTGTCCCTGTCTGTATCTGTGATTCTCTCAGTGCCCCTCTGTGTATCTCTGATTCTCTCTCTCTCCGTCCCTGTGTGTATCTGTGATTCTCTCTCTCTCTGTCCCTGTGTGTATCTGTGATTCTCTCTCTCTCTGTCCCTGTGTGTATCTGTGATTCTCTCTCTGTGCCCCTCTGTGTATCTGTGATTCTCTCTCTCTGTCCCTGTGAGTATCTGTGATTCTCTCTCTCTGTCCATGTGTGTATCTGTGATTCTCTCTCTCTCTCTGTCGTTGTGAGTAGCTGTGATTCTCTCTCTGTGTCCCTGTCTGTATCTGTGATTCTCTCTCTCTGTCCCTGTGTGTATTTGTGATTCTCTCTCTCTGTCCCTGTGTGTATCTGTTATTCTCTCTCTGTCCCTCTCTGTATCTGTGATTCTGTCTGTGCCCCTCTGTGTATCTCTGATTCTCTCTCTCCGACCCTGTGTGTATCTGTGATTCTCTTTGTCTCTGTCCCTGTGTGTATCTGTGATTCTCTCTCTCTGTCCCTGTGATTATCTGTGATTCTCTCTCTCTGTCCCTGTGTGTATCTGTGATTCTCTCTCTGTGCGTCCCTGTGTGTATGTGTGATTCTCTCTCTCTGTCGCAGTGAGTATCTGTGATTCTCCCTCTCTGGGTCCCTGTGTGTATCTGTTATTCTCTGTCTCTGTTCCTGTGTGTATCTGTGATTCTCTCTCTCTCTGTCGCTGTGTGTATCTGTTATTCTCTCTCTGTCCCTGTGAGTATCTGTGATTCTCTCTCTCTCTCTGTCCATGTGTGTATCTGTGATTCTCTCTCTCTGTCCCTGTGTGTATTTGTGATTCTCTCTCTGTATGTCCCTGTGTCTATCTGTTATTCTCTCTCTGTTCCTGTCTGTATCTTTGATTCTCTCTCTGTTCCCCTCGGTGTATCTCTGATTCTCTCTCTCTCCGACACTGTGTGTATCTGTGATTCTCTCTCTCTCTGTCCCTGTGTGTATCTGTGATTCTCTCTCTCTGTCCCTGTGTGTATCTGTGATTTTCTCAGTGCCCCTCTGTGTATCTCTGATTCTCTCTCTCTCCGTCCCTGTGTGTATCTGTGATTCTCTCTCTCTCTGTCCCTGTGTGTATCTGTGATTCTCTCTCTCTCTGTCCCTGTGTGTATCTGTGATTCTCTCTCTGTGCCCCTCTGTGTATCTGTGATTCTCTCTCTCTGTCCCTGTGAGTATCTGTGATTCTCTCTCTCTGTCCATGTGTGTATCTGTGATTCTCTCTCTCTCTCTGTCGTTGTGAGTATCTGTGATTCTCTCTCTGTGTCCCTGTCTGTATCTGTGATTCTCTCTCTCTGTCCCTGTGTGTATTTGTGATTCTCTCTCTCTGTCCCTGTGTGTATCTGTTATTCTCTCTCTGTCCCTGTCTGTATCTGTGATTCTCTCTGTGCCCCTCTGTGTATCTCTGATTCTCTCTCTCTCTGTCCCTGTGTGTATCTGTGATTCTCTCTCTGTGCCCCTCTGTGTATCTGTGATTCTCTCTCTCTGTCCCTGTGAGTATCTGTGATTCTCTCTCTCTGTCGCTGTGAGTATCTGTGATTCTCTCTCTGTGTCCCTCTGTGTATCTGTGATTCTCTCTCTCTGTCCCTGTGTGTATTTGTGATTCTCTCTCTCTCTGTCCCTGTCTGTATATGTGATTCTCTCTCTGTGCCCCTCTGTGTATCGCAGATTCTCTCTCTCTCCGTCCCTGTGTGTATCTGTGATTCTCTCTCTCTCTGTCCCTGTGTGCATCTGTGATTCTCTCTCTCTGTCCCTGTGAGTATCTGTGATTCTCTCTCTCTGTCCCTATGAGTATCTGTGATTCTCTCTCTCTGTCCCTGTGAGTATCTGTGATTCTCTCTCTGTGCCCCTCAGTGTATCTGTGATTCTCTCTCTCTGTCCCTGTGAGTATCTGTGATTCTCTCTCTCTGTCGCTGTGAGTATCTGTGATCTCTCTCTGTGTCCCTGTGTGTATCTGTGATTCTCTGTCTCTGTTCCTGTGTGTATTTGTGATTTTCTCTCTCTCTGTCCCTGTGTGTATCTGTTATTCTCTCTCTGTCCCTCTCTGTATCTGTGATTCTGTCTGTGCCCCTCTGTGTATCTCTGATTCTCTCTCTCCGACCCTGTGTGTATCTGTGATTCTCTTTGTCTCTGTCCCTGTGTGTATCTGTGATTCTCTCTCTCTGTCCCTGTGATTATCTGTGATTCTCTCTCTCAGTCCCTTTGAGTATCTGTGATTCTCTCTCTCTCTCTGTCCATGTGTGTATCTGTGATTCTCTCTCTGTGTCCCTGTCTGTATCTGTGATTCTCTCTCTCTGTCCCTGTGTGTATTTGTGATTCTCTCTCTCTGTCCCTGTGTGTATTTGTGATTCTCTCTCTCTCTCCCTGTCTGTATCTGTGATTCTATCACTGTTCCCCTCGGTGTATCTCTGATTCTCTCTCTCTCCGACACTGTGTGTATTTGTGATTCTCTCTCTCTCTGTCCATGTGTGTATCTGTGATTCTCTCTCTCTGTCCCTGTGTGTATCTGTGATTCTCTCTGTGTGCCCTTCTGTGTATCTGTGATTCTCTCTCTCTGTCCCTGTGTGTATCTGTGATTCCCTCTCTCTGTCCGTGTGTATCTGTGATTCTCTCTCTATCTGTCGCTGTGAGTATCTGTGATTCTCTCTCTGTGTCCCTGTGTGTATCTGTGATTCTCTCTCTCTGTCCCTGTGTGTATCTGTTATTCTCTCGCTGTCCCTGTCTGTATCTGTGATTCTCTCAGTGCCCCTCTGTGTATCTCTGATTCTCTCTCTCTCCGTCCCTGTGTGTATCTGTGATTCTCTCTCTCTCTGTCCCTGTGTGTATCTGTGATTCTCTCTCTCTCTGTCCCTGTGTGTATCTGTGATTCTCTCTCTGTGCCCCTCTGTGTATCTGTGATTCTCTCTCTCTGTCCCTGTGAGTATCTGTGATTCTCTCTCTCTGTCCCTGTGTGTATCTGTGATTCTCTCTCTGTGCCCCTCTGTGTATCTGTGATTCTCTCTCTCTGTCACTGTGAGTATCTGTGATTCTCTCTCTCTGTCGCTGTGAGTATCTGTGATTCTCTCTCTGTGTCCCTGTGTGTATCTGTGATTCTCTCTCTCTGTCCCTGTGTGTATTTGTGATTCTCTCTCTCTCTGTCCCTGTGTGTATCTTTTATTCTCTCTCTGTCGCTGTCTGTAGCTGTGATTCTCTCTGTGCCCCTCTGTGTATCTCTGATTCTCTCTCTCTCTCCGTCCTGTGTGTATCTGTGATTCTCTCTCTCTCTGTCCCTGTGTGTATCTGTGATTCTCTCTCTCTGTCCCTTTGAGTAT
>NW_027278452.1:0-204321 GCF_030028105.1 Mobula birostris
GGTTAATTGAAATTTTCTTTACGGAGTTTTACATAGATTTGGTCTACATGACACATATTAAAAACTATACAGGCACTGTACGACAATCCTACTGCCAGGATTAAAATCAATGGATATTTATCTCATAGCTTTACCCTAGAAAGGGGCACGAGACAAGGTTGTGCATGGTCACCACTACTCTTTGCATTATATCTGGAACCATTAGCTCAATACATCAGACAAAATGAAGATATCAGGGGAATTACTATCAAAGGGACAGAGCATAAATTGGCCTGTTACGCGGATGACATTTTGATCTATCTAGGGCAACCAACATACTCTTTACCTAAATTGATGCAATCCTTTGAACAATATGGCCAATTACCAGGATACAAGATCAACATAGATAAAACCCAACTACTTTCATATAACTATAGCCCACCAAGAGAAATTGAAAGTAGATATCCTTGAGCATGGCAAACAGAGTCCGTCAAATAATTGGGCATCATTATGACAAAAGATTTGGCAAAATCATCAAATGCAATTATCAGCCTGTATATAAATATTAAGGAAGATTTAATAAGATGGAACCTAATTCCTTTTCTTCGTAACACACATCAAAGTTGCTGGTGAACGCAGCAGGCCAGGCAGCATCTCTAGGAAGAGGTACAGTCGACGTTTCAGGCCGAGACCCTTCGTCAGGACTAACTGAAGGAAGAGCTAGTAAGAGATTTGAAAGTGGGAGGGGGAGGGATGGAGCCAAGAGCTGGACAGGTGATTGGCAAAGGGGATATGAGAGGATCATGGGACAGGAGGTCCGGGGAGAAAGACAAGGGGGGAGGGTGGAAAAACCCAGAGGATGGGCAAGGGGTATAGTCTGAGGGACAGAGGAAGAAAAAGGAGAGAGAGAAAAAGAATGTGTGTATATAAATAACGGATAGGATATGAGGGGAGGTGGGGCATTAGCGGAAGTTAGAGAAGTCAATGTTCATGCTATCAGGTTGGAGGCTACCCAGACGGAATATAAGGTGTTGTTCCTCCAACCTGAGTGTGGCTTCATCTTTACAGTAGAGGAGGCCGTGGATAGACATATCAGAATGGGAATAGGATGTGGAATTAAAATGTGTGGCCACTGGGAGGTCCTGTTTTCTCTGGCGGACAGAGCGTAGGTGTTCAGCAAAATGATCTCCCAGTCTACGTCGGGAGACAGAAGGCCACATTGGGAGCACCGGACGCAATATATCACCCCAGTCGACTCACAGGTGAAGTGTTGCCTCACCTGGAAGGACTGTTTGGGGCCCTGAATGGTGGTGAGGGAGGAAGTGTAAGGGCATGTGTAGCACTTGTTCCGCTTACAAGGATAAGTGCCAGGAGGGAGATCAGTGGGGAGGATGGGGGGGACGAATGGACAAGGGAGTTGCATAGGGAGCGATCCCTGTGGACAGCAGAGAGGCGGGGAGGGAAAGATATGCTTAGTGGTGGGATCCCGTTGGAGGTGGCGGAAGTTACGGAGAATAATATGTTGGACCCGGAGGCTGGTGGGGTGGTAGGTGAGGACCAGGGGAACCCTATTCCTAGTGGGGTGACGGGAGGATGGAGTGAGAGCAGATGTGCATGAAATGGGGAAGATGCGTTTGAGAGCAGAGTTGATGGTGAAGGAAGAGAAGCCCCTTTCTTTAAAAAAGGAGGGTATCTCCCTCGTCCTGGAATGAAAAGCCTCTTCCTGAGAGCAGATGCGGCGGAGACGGAGGAATTGCGAGAACGGGATGGCATTTTTGCAAGAGACAGGGTGAGAAGAGGAATAGTCCAGATAGCTGCAAGAGACAGGGTGTCCTTATCTTGGTCTCAGTTCAAGGATTGAATCTATTAAAATGAATATACTGCCCAGACTACTATATCTCTTTCAGACCCTACCAATAGAGATTACCCAAAATCAATTCAATGAATGGAACAAGATGCTATCAAGATATATATGGCAAGGTAAAAGGCCTAGAGTTCATCTCAAAGCTTTGCAATTAGCCAAGGAAAAGGGGGGATTGGGCCTACCTTCTCTCAGAGATTATTATTTTGCAGCACAGTTGAGAGCTGTGATATGCTGGTGCAACCCATCATATGTCGCTCAATGGAAAAACATTGAGGAGAGGATACTTTCCATCCCCATACAGGCAATTTTGGCTGATAACAACCTACAAAGTTACATAAATAATATTGACAACCCGTGGGTGAAATGGACTCTTAAACTATGGAAAACTATTATAAAAGAATATAAACTAGAGAGAGACATTGCAATTCTTAAATGGTGTGCATATGTTTCGGATTTTACGCCAAATAAACTGGATGCTAGATTTAAGGACTGGACAGCTAAAGGAATAACAGCTATTTGCAACATAATGAAAGAAGGAAAACTGTTCAGTTTTGAAATGCTCGAAGAGAAACACTTATTAGAAAAAGTTAAGACTTTTACCGGTATTTACAGATGCAACAGTATGTTAATAGGATGGTTAGAAATGTAACCAAGGCAAGTACATGTCTGATAGAGCTATTTAGAAAAGCATCTAATTCAGACAACGGTAGTAGAATCATTTCAAGCGTGTATAAGGGTTTGTCAAATCTTAAAACACATTCAACTTCATACATTAAAACAAAATGGGAGAAGGAAAGAGGGATAATAATATCTGAGGAAGACTGGACAATGATATGGAGGTATCAATGGAAATGTACCAGTTCACAGAAATGGAGGGAGTTCGGGTGGAAAAACTTGATAAGATATTTATTACACCCTCTCAGAAATCCCATTATGAAAGTAACCCCACTGTTTGCTGGAGAAATTGTGGAAATGAAAATGCAAACCATTATCATATTTTCTGGGAACTCCCTGTTATCAAAGTCTATTGAAGTGGGATACATAATGCCCTACAAGACATCTTTAAATGTGAAATACCCTAATACCCTTGGAAAGTAAGACCATATATTTTGGGTATATACCTCAAGGATGGTTGAAAAGAGATAAATATTTAATGAATGTACTACTGGTAGCTGGTAAAAAGACCCTTACCAGGAAATAGTTATCACAGGAGAGCCCTACTTTAAATGTATGGATGGAAATTACAATGGACATTTACAAAATGGAGAAGATAACAGCATCTGTTAATCATATGTTGGAACAATTTGATTCATAGTGGAAAAATGGTTTAACAACAGAACACCTCATAGGTCTGATTTTATTCTCACAAGTCAATGAATATGTTGTAAAAAAGAGATCACTCCCTACTTTGTACATAGTTTTCTTCTTTCGATTGTTCTTTCTTTCCTCTCCTTTCTGTAAGTGCATACCTCAGATAAATATCATGTGGAGATTTGTGACAAATATGAATGTATGATATATATGTACAGTATCTGAAATACATCTTATGGAAATGTTTGTTTGATGATGAACTTCGAGAAAAAATAAATTTAAAAGAAATAACAAGTACACTCACAACTGTTCCCTGACTCTCAGATTTCTGACGTGTTCCTGGTGTCTTAAGATGGAGAGTGACATAGTTAATTCAGAAACAAAGGTTCTGAACTTAAAGAAGGGTAACTTTGAAGGTATGAGACGTGAATTAGCTAAGATAGACTGGCAAATGACACTTAAAGGGTTGATGGTGGATATGCAATGGCAAGCATTTAAAGATCGCATGGATGAACTACAACAAATGTTTATCCCAGTTTGGCAAAAGAATAAATCAAGGAAGGTAGTGCACCCGTGGCTGACAAGAGAAATTAGGGATAGTATCAATTCCAAAGAAGAAGTATACAAATTAGCCAGAAAAAGTGGCTCACCTGAGGACTGGGAGAAATTCAGAGTTCAGCAGAGGAGGACAAAGGGCTTAATTAGGAAGGGGAGAAACGATTATGAGAGAAAACTGGCAGGGAACATAAAAACTGACTGTAAAAGCTTTTATAGATATGTGAAAAGAAAAAGATTGGTTAAGACAAATGTAGGTCCCCTACAGACAAAAACAGGTGAATTGATTATGGGGAGCAAGGACATGGCAGGCCAATTGAATAATTACTTTGGGTCTGTCTTCACTAAGGAGGACATAAATAATCTTCCGGAAATAGTAGGGGACAGAGGGTCCAGTGAGATGAGGAACTGAGAGAAATACATGTTAGTAGGGAAGTGGTGTTAGGTAAATTGAAGGGATTAAAGGCAGATAAATCCCTAGGGCCAGATGGTCTGCATCCCAGAGTGCTTAAGGAAGTAGCCCAAGAAATAGTGGATGCATTAGTGATAATTTTTCAAAACTCTTTAGATTCTGGACTAGTTCCTGAGGATTGGAGGGTGACTAATGTAACCCCACTTTTTAAAAAAGGAGGGAGAGAGAAACCGGGGAATTATAGACCGGTTAGCCTAACGTCGGTGGTGGGGAAACTGCTGGAGTCAGTTATCAAAGATGTGATAACAGCACATTTGGAAAGCAGTGAAATCATCGGACAAAGTCAGCATGGATTTGTGAAAGGAAAATCATGTCTGACGAATCTCATAGAATTTTTTGAGGATGTAACTAGTAGAGTGGATAGGGGAGAACCAGTGGATGTGGTATATTTGGATTTTCAAAAGGCTTTTGACAAGGTCCCACACAGGAGATTAGTGTGCAAACTTAAAGCACATGGTATTGGGGGTAAGGTATTGATGTGGATAGAGAATTGGTTGGCAGACAGGAAGCAAAGAGTGGGAATAAATGGGACCATTTCAGAATGGCAGGCAGTGGCTAGTGGGGTACCGCAAGGCTCAGTGCTGGGACCCCAGTTGTTTACAATATATATTAATGACTTGGATGAGGGAATTAAATGCAGCATCTCCAAGTTTGCGGATGACACGAAGCTGGGCGGCAGTGTTAGCTGTGAGGAGGATGCTAAGAGGATGCAGGGTGACTTGGATAGGTTAGGTGAGTGGGCAAATTCATGGCAGATGCAATTTAATGTGGATAATTGTGAAGTTATCCACTTTGGTGGCAAAAACAGGAAAACAGATTATTATCTGAACGGTGGCCGATTAGGAAAAGGGGAGGTGCAAATGAGACCTGGGTGTCATTATACACCAGTCATTGAAAGTGGGCATGCAGGTACAGCAGGCGGTGAAAAAGGCGAATGGTATGCTGGCATTTATAGCAAGAGGATTCGAGTACAGGAGCGGAGAGGTACTACTGCAGTTGTACAAGGCCTTGTTGAGACCACACCTGGAGTATTGTGTGCAGTTTTGGTCCCCTAATCTGAGGAAAGACATCCTTGCCATAGTGGGAGTACAAAGAAGGTTCACCAGATTGATTCCTGGGATGGCAGAACTTTCATATGATGAAAGACTGGATGAACTAGTCTTATACTTGTTGGAATTTAGAAGATTGAGGGGGGATTTGATTGAAACGTAGAAAATCCTGAAGGGATTGGACAGGCTAGATGCAGGAAGATTGTTCCCAATGTTGGGGAAGTCCAGGACGAGGGGTCACAGTTTAAGGATAAAGGGGAAGCCTTTTAGGACCGAGATTAGGGAAAACTTCTTCACACAGAGAGTGGTGAATCTGTGGAATTCTCTGCCACAGGAAACAGTTGAGGCCAGTTCATTGGCTATATTTAAGAGGGAGTTAGATATGGTCCTTGTGGCTAAAGGGATCAGGGGGTATGGAGGAAGGCTGGTACAGGGTTCTGAGTTGGATGATCAGCCATGATCATACTGAATGGCAGTGCAGGCTCGAAGGGCCGAATGGCCTACTCCTGCACCTATTTTCTATGTTTCTATGTTTCTATGTTTCCACAGTAAGCCTGATGCAAAATATTTATTCAAATTGTCTGCCAGTTCTTTGTCCCTCATTATCACCTCTCCAGTGACATTTTCCAGTGGTCTGATGCCCATTCTTGTCTCTTTTATTTTATATATAGCTGAAAAAACTTTTAATATCCTCTTTTCTATTATTGTTACTACAGGAAGCAAGGGAAGAGAGTGCTGTGCCATTGGGGATGATCTTTCGATCTTAGTAACCTCACTGGTCATAGGGGTAGTGCCAGAGGATTGGAGTGTCATGGTCCAGTCCATGAAGTCTGCATTCTGGTTCACGGTCTGGTCCATAGAGTCAAGACTCCGGATCTTCCAGCTGTCCCTCGTTTTGATTGAGTTAATCATAGGCACCTGATTCCCATCTTGGGGCTTGGAATATAAGTAGCCTTGGGGTCAAGTTGGTTTGTCTTGTCAAGATTCCCTGGGAGTAAACTGCTGGTGGAAGGCTAGAGTGGGCACTTGTCATCTTTAGGCTGTGTTAGGGAACCATTGCTTCATGGAGCCTTGCTGTTGGTAGTTGGAACTGTCTTTGTGGTATGGATTTGGCTGTTTCCTGGGCCAGATGAGTGGCTGCCAGCCATTCTGAGCTAGGTAGGGATCTGGCTGTTTCCATAGCCAGCTGAGGTTGCTGGCTGAACTGAGACTTGGAGCTACCCTGAAGCAGAGATGGAACTGTCTGTTCTTTGGTGTTTGTCTCTTCTTGTCCTCACCTCCATGGGGTAAGACAAGTGGTTTTTCTGTTGCTCTGTGGAGGGATCTGTCTTGTCTTGTCTTGTCCTTGCCTCTGTGGGGTAAGCCAGGCCATTTTGCCATTGCCCTGTGGGGGGGTGGGGGTTGGGTGAGATCTGTCTTGTCCTTGCCTCTGTGGGGTAAGTCCAGCTGTTCTGCTGTTACCCAACAGGTGGACCTGTCCCACCTTGGTGTGGAGATAAAGTTGGGTCCTGGCTTGTCTAAGGATAAGTCCTGGCTCTGTGTTTGATGTACAGTTCCCAGTCTGTCTCTGAGTTCCAGCCTCTGAGTGAGTGAGTTCCAGCCTCTGAGTGAGTGAGTTCCAGCCTCTGAAGTCAAGACCCCAGCCACATCCTGTCCTGTAGTCATGTCATGTCCTTGCCTGGTTCTGGGGCCTGAGCCTGAGGCAAGACCCAGGTTCTGGGTCCTTGTCTGGCTTGGAGCCCAAGCCCAGGCTCCTAGTGCATAGTTCCTTGTCTGGGCTCCCTGTCTAGTCCATGTCCTAGCCCAAGTCTGTGTTCTTGTCCCTGCTCCTTGTCTGTATCCTGTCATGTCCCTACTCTAGTCAAGTCCTGTTCCTAGTACTTCAGTGTCTGTGTCTTGCATTTGGGTCTGCTACCAGCATCCCATTGTGACATGGAGAGTGGAAAACCTTACTCCTTTGTTCAAGAAAAGGAAGCAGGTTAATCCTGAGAATTATAGGCCACAATTTGTAGATCAGTGGTGGGCAAACTAAGATTCTTAGAGATGGGATTTATGATCATAGAGAGCCATAGTTGATTAAGGAAAGTCAGTGTGGCTTTCTAAGGGGTGGGTCATGCCTCGAGACTAATTGAATTTCTTGAGGATGTGACAAAGCACATTGATGAAGATAGAGCAGTGGATGTGGAGTATATGGGTCTTAGAAAGACATTTGAAAAGGTTCTTGATGGTGGCATCATTTGGATGGTCAGGAGGCATGCGATCCAGGGAAACTTGGTGCTGTGGGCACAGGTGTCTTGCCCATACAATCAGAGTTTTAGTAGATGGAGTGTGCTCTACATGGAGGTCAGTGACCAATGGTGTTCCACAGGGGTCTGCTCTGGGACCTCTGCTCTTTGTGATTTTCATAAATTACTTGGATGAGCAAGTGGAAGTGGGGTTAGTAAGTTTGCAGCTGACACAAAGGTTGGGGGTGCTGTTGATAGTGTAGAAGGTTGACATAGGTTACAATGACAGAATGCAGAGCTGGACTGAGAAGTGGCTGATAGAGTTCAACCCAATAAAGTGTGGTGACTCACTTTTGAAGGATGAATTTGGCAGAGCACAGGGTCGATGGCAGGATGATTAACAGTGTGGAGGAACAGGGGGATCTTGGGGTGCACATCTACAGAACACTCAGAAGTTGGCATATAAGTTAATAAGGTGGTTGAGAAGGCAATTTCTAACTTCCAGTAATTTTCCCTGCTTTACTCCTTTTCCATTCCCTGTTCTGGCTCCCCTCTCACCCCTTCTCTTCTCACCTACCTATCACCCTTCCACTTTGCTTGTATGTTGCTCCAGACAAAAGCTTAGTCATACCTTCCCAGTTAAGCCCCTTTTCCCAGTTGAGTGCTCTTACTCCCCAGACCTCGCTCCAGTCTTCATGCCAGAGCCTCAGTACCAACCCACCACCACATCAGCTGTTCTGCTTCTTTTTGTTGGCTGCCAGCAATTAACAATTTGCGGATGTGCCTCTTTTGGGGTCCACAAGGTCCTGGACTTTGCTCCTGTAAACTCTGACACCTCTCACACCATCCCAGCTTCTCTTCAGTGATGTGCCCCTCCACATCAGCATTAGACTCAGAGACAACAGCAGCACAGTCAGGACATGTAACCCACCTCACCCACTCTCACCTAGTCCCATCGACCGGTATCCAGACCGTACCCCCGTCCCATCGACCGGTATCTGGACTGTACCCCCTTGCATCAACCTGTATCCGGACTGTACCCGTCATCAACCTGCCCTCAGACCATTGCGCTCCCATCCATGTACTTATCCAAACCTCTCAAATGTTGAAATTGAACCCACATTCTCCACTTCCACCCTCATCACCCTCGACGTGAGGAGACTTCCTCCAAATTTTCCCCTTTCACTCTTAACCTCTGACCTTTTGTTCTTGTTTTACCTGAACAGGGGGAGAAACTGCAATATATTTACCCTTTCTCTGCTGTGGGCAAAAAACTCTGCATGTTTGCCTCATACTGTTAGGTTCTTGCCCCCCCATCCCCCGTTTTGTTAGTTCTCAGGATCCCAGCTGAACAGAACATCAGTTGGCCATGCGCCTTTAAGTGATGTCAGTCGGCTGACACCGCCCCTTTAAGAGGTGCGGCTGGCTGGCGGACAGATGTGATTCATCTACTGCCATCAGCTGTGGGAGTGGAGGCAGGGGAACTGGACCCCAGACCCTCCAGCAAATATCACTCCACTCCTTAAGAAGGGGGGCAGACAGAAGAAAGGAAATTATAGGCCAGGTAGTCTGATTTCAGTGGTTGGGAATATGTTGGAGTCCATTATTAAGAATGAGGTTTTGGGGCACTTGGAGGTACATGATGAAACAAACATGGTTTCCTCAAGGGAAAATCTTGCCTGACAAATCTGTTGTAATTCTTTGAGGAAATAACAAGTAGGATAAACAAAAGATGTTGTTTATTTGGATTTTCAGAGAATCTTTGACAAGGTGCTGCACATGGGATAAGAACCCTTAGTATGTGACAGGAAAGATCCTAGCATGGATAGAAGGCTGGCTGACTGGCTGTAGGCAGAAGAATGGGAATAAAGGGAACTTTTTTTCTGTTTGGCTGCCAGTGACTAGTGGTGTTCCACAAGTATCGGAATTGGGACTGTTACTTTTCACTGTCAAAGGTTTGGATCACGCAATTGATGGCTTTGTGTCAAAGTTTGTGGATGATATGCAAATAACTCAAGGGGCAGATAGTGTTGAGGAAGCAGGAACCAAGACAGGTTGGGAGAATGGGCAAGGAAGCGGCAGATGGAGTTTAGTGTAGGGATGCACTTTGGTAGAAGGAATAAAAGGGAAGATTATTTTCTAAAGGGGGAGCAAATTCAGAAATCAGAGGTGCAAGGTTGAGTCAGTGTTGAAGAAAGCAACTGCAGTGTTAGCATTCATTTCAAGAGGACTAGAATATGAAAACAAGGATGTAATGCTGAGACTTTATAAGGCACTGGTCAAACTTGGAGTACTGTGAGCAATCTTCGACCCCTTATCTAGGGAAAGATGTGCTAGCATTGGAGGGGGTCCAGAGAAGGGTTCCAAGAATGAAAAGGTTAATGATGAGGAGCATTTGCTGGGTCTGGGTCTGTACTTGCTGGAGTTTGAAAGGGAATCTCATTGAAACCTATTGAATATTGATTGGCCTAGATATAGGAGGTAGATTGAAATCTGGCTGAGTGGTACAACAACAACAACAACCCCTCACCCAATGTCAGCAGGTCAAAGGAGCTGATTATTGACTTCAAGAGGAGGAATCCTGAGGTCCATGAGGCAGTCCTCATCAGAGGATCAGCAACTTCAAGTTCCTCAGTGTTATCATTTTGGAGGACCCAGCATGTAAGACCAATTATGAAGAAAGCAGTGCAGCGCTCTCACTTCCTTAGAAGGTTGCAAAGTTTCGGCAAGACACCTAAAATTTTGACAAACTTCTACAGCTGTGTGGTGGAGAGTGTACTGACTGGCTGAGTCACAGCCTGTTGTGGAAATGCCAATGCCTTTGAATGGAAACTCCTACAGAAAGTATTGATACAGCCTGGTGGTTCATGGGTAAATCCCTCCTCACCAATGATCGCTGCTAAGTGGAACGCTGTTGCAGGAAAGCAGCATCCACCATTAGGGACCCCCACCCAGGAACCCACAGCACCAGGTTCAGGAACAGTTATTATCCCTACGCCATCAGGCTCTTGAAGCAGAGAGAATAACTTCACTTGCCCCACCACTGAAATGCTCCCGCAACCTACGGATTCACTTTCAAGGACTCTTCATCTCATCTTCTTAGTATTTATTGCTTATTTATTTATTTCTATTATTTCCACTTTCTCCTTTTGCACTTGCACAGATTGTCTCTTGCACTCTGGTTGTCTGCCCTGTTGCATGAGATCCTTCATTTATTCTGCTATGGTCATTGGATTTAATATGTATGCCTGCAAGAAAATAAATCTCACCTTTGTACATGTAGCAAATATGTACTTTGATAATAAATTTACTTTGAACTTTGGGTGAATGTGGAAATCATGTAGTGAGGGAGTCTGGGACCAGAGGGTACGGCCTCAGAATGGAAGGATATCCTTTTAGAACAGAGATGAGGAGAAATTTCTTTACAAACAAGAGAAAATCCAAGTAACACACAAAATGCTGGAGGAGCTCAGCAGAGTCAATAGTCGACGTTCCGGGCCGGGACTCTTCTTTAGCCAGAGGTTAGTAAAGATGTCGAATTCATTGCAACAAATCCAGGTCCTTGGATGTATTTAAAGCGGAGGTTGATCGATTCTTGATCAGTCAGGGCGTCAAAAGTTAAGCGGGGGGGAAGGCAGGAGAGGGATAATAAATCAGCCACGACGGAATGGCGGAGCAGACTCAATACGCCAAATGGTTTGTGTCTTATGATCTTCTAAAGCTCTGCCCCGGTGATTCTGCCTTTTGACCTTGTGGAGGGAGTGGGGAGGGATGTGGTGAGAATCTGTAGTTCACGGACGGGACGGGAGGGACCATCCGATCGGCTAACTGTGTCAATGCTGGCCGAGATAGGACCGAGACTGATCCCCGAGGCAGGATCCAAAACATGGCAGGTTTCAGTCCAGACGTCGTGGTGGGATGGTGGAGGAAGGAGGGATGGAGGTAGAGTGGGGGGAGTGATACCTTAGCACCCACCGTAGGGGGGAAGTTCCCACCAGCTCAAGGTGAACTTTCCACCGGCGATGTGTGGAACACCGTCGCCCTCTGCTGGACACATGCCCGGTTGCCAAACCTCGACCAAAGTTTCACAGAACGATTAAGTTCTTCGTTCCCCTTCCGTCACTCGCGGCTGACACTCCTTAGTTACGGAGCAAATAGCACAGATACAGTCCCTTCGGCCCAACCAGTCGGTGCTCACTCAGCTAGACCCACATCCCTCCTAGTGCTATAGTACCTGCCCCAACCACTTCCTCCGGTTGCAAGCAAAAGTCGCTCCTCAGATGCTTTTTAAATCTTTCACTTCTTGCCCTAAGCCTATGCCCCTCGTATTTGACCTTCCTACCCAGGGGAAAAGACAATTAACACCAATACCTCTCATAATTTTAAACTCTCCTATAATGTCCCACCACCCCCATTCTCCTACCTTCCAAGCACTGAAGCCCTAACCCAGGGAACATCTTTACTCAGACCCTCTCATCTTGGCAGGATCATAAGACCATAAGATATTGGAGCAGAATTAGGCCATTTAGCCCATCGAGCCTGCTTCGCCATTTCATCATGGCTGATCCATTTTCCCTCTAGGCCCCAATCTCCCACCTCTGCGCCACCCCCCCCCCCCCCGCATCCCTTCATGCCTGACAAATCAAGAACCTGGCCTCCACAGCCACCTATAGCAGCAAATTCCACAGAATCATCACTCTCTGGCTAAAGAAATTCCTCCTCATCTCCATTCTAAATGGACATCCCCCTATTCTGAGGCTGTGTCCTCTGGTCTTAGACTCTCCCACCACGGGAAACATCCTCTCTGCATCCACTCTGTCAAGGCCTCTTGACATTGGATACATTTCAGTGAGGTTACCCCTATTCTTCTGAATTCCAGTGAATACAGGCCCAGAGCCGTCAAACGCTCTTCACACGGTAAGCCATTCAATCCCGGAATCATTTTTGTGAACACTTTCCTCGTAAGTCTTCTCCGCACTCTTTGTCGTTTACCCACCTCCTTCCTATAACAAGTGAGCAGATCAGTACTCGGCACTCCAAGTGCAGCCTCAGCAATGACTTGTAACTGCATAGTAGGATAGCGGTTAGCGTAGCGGGATTATGGTGTCAGTGTCCCAGGTTCAATTCCACTGTCTACACCCTGCCCGTGGCCGCGTGGGTTTCCTCCGGGTGCTCTGGATTCCTCTCGTGGTCCGAAGACGTACAGGCTAGTGGGTTAGTTGGTCACATGGGTGTCAGTGAGTGGCACAGGTTTGTCCGAACTGAAGGGCCTGTAACCACGCAGTATCTCCGAAACAAAACCTGCAACACACTGTCCCAGCTCTGGCACTCGTACAGCAGGGAAATGGACTGTGAGAGAAAAGCTCAGCACCTGAGGAAGACCCACACAGTCCACAGGGAGGATGTCGAGAGACGCCTTACAGAACTGTATCAGTATCGAACTCTGAATTCTGGAACACCCCAAACTGTAATGGTGCTACACCACCACGACCCCTCCCCCATCACTACACTCAGATGTAGGAGGATTCTTCATTTACCAGTCAGCGTTGTTCACCCTGAGCTGAACCTCCGAACCTGGAGGACCACTGAACCGCTCTTAGTCTGGCCTCTGCCCTTTGACCTGTTTGGCATAGGTGACCCTACCAAGAATCAAAGCACAAAGCCCTGACTCCAGCCAACACAGCTCTCTGGGTCATTGAGGCACGCAAGCCTCCAAACCACGACAAGAATGTGGTCCTCTTGGAGGAGGTTGTTATAATCTTGCATCTTATTGTCTACCTGAAGTGCACTTTCTCTGTAATTGTTATATTTGGTTCTGTCATTGTTTTACCTTGTTCTATCTCAATGTACTGTGTAATGATCTGATTTGTATGCAAGACCAATTTTGACTGCACCTCAGAACATGTGACAATAATTTAAATTATTATTACAATTACCAAATTTATCTATGCTACTATTTTAATATCATCTGCAAAACTGCTAAACATAGGTACCTTGTACATTCACTTTCAGGTTGTTTGTATAAGTTGCGAATAACAGATGTCCCAACACTGAGACCTGCAGCACTGCACCAGATGCAGGCCTCCAGTCTGAGAGAGAACTTTGCATCGTTACCCTCTGCTTCCTGACACTGAGCTGATTATCAAACCAATCTGTTATCACCCCCACCCGGCTCCTGTACGATCTGGACTAGGCTGGCATGAGGGACCTCGTCAAAAGCTTTGCTGAAGTCTATATGTTTGTCTACGTAGGGCATTCGGGGGGAGTAACAGCCAGTGCAGCACTTTACAGGTCTGTGTTGTTGTGTTCTATGTTGTTCTCCTGAGCTATGTTGGCGCCAGAATGTGTGGCTGATCCCTGGGTCATGCTGGTTGTTAACGCAATCGGTGCATTTCACCGCAGCTGTGATAAATAGGTCCCACACCAGCAGGTTCAGGAACAGTTATTATCCTACAACCTCAGCTCCTGAACCAGCCTGCATATCTTCACTCAGCACAACACGGACTGATTCCACAGCCTACAGACGCACGCTCAAGGACTTGTGCTCTACAACTCCTGATGTCAGTATTATCTGTTTACTTTTTAAATCATCATTTGCATAGTTTTTCTTTTGCACATTGTTTGTCAGTCTTTGTGTGTAGTTTTTCTTTGTATTTCTCTGTCCTGCTGTGAATGTGCACTAGAAAGTGAATCTCTGGGTTGTATATGGTGATACATACATACCTTGATAATAAATTTACTTTGAACTTTGAGATCTGGGTCTGAGAGGGAAAATGGGGGGTCGACAGCCTGGAGCAGGATGTTGAGGGTGTGGAAGGGGAGGCCGGGAGGTGAGAGCTGAAGTCGGTTGGGGAGGGGTGACGGCAGAGATGAACAGGTGGGGAACAGCGACGGTCTAGGAGGAGAGGCCCCGAAGCTGGGTCTACACCACAGCATTGTAAACTGTTCTCATGTCGGAAGTGATGCACTCACACCAGTGAGAGAGGCAGTACTCATGCCACTGCTAGTGTCCACCACCCAACCCCACCCCCTGCGACAGAATACCACAAGACATAGGAGCAGAATTAGGCCATTCAGCCCATCAGTCTGCTCTGCCAATCCATCATGGCTGATCCCAGATCCCACTCAACCCCATACACCTGTCTTCGCTTTTGTATCACCCATCTCTTCACCTTCACATAGAGTCACAGAGCGCTATAGTGCAGAAGCAGGCCTTCGCCCCATCCATTCTGTGCCAAACTGTCATTCTGTGCAGTCCCATTGATCGCCCTCCATAACTCTCCCATCTGCGTATTTATCCAGCCCTCTCCTGAATGTTGCAATCATTTTGTGGGGGAGGGGTCGCGGTGGTGTAGCACCATTACAGTTTGGGGTGTTCCAGAATTCAGAGTTCGATACTGATACAGTTTTGTAAGGCGTCTCTCGACATCCTCCCCGTGGACTGTGTGGGTCTTCCTCAGGTGCTGAGCTTTTCTCTCACAGTCCAAAAATGCACCACAAAGCATAACTGGTCATTGTAAATTGTCCATCATTAGGTTAGGATTAACAGTGGTTGTGGAGCTGCTGGGTGCTGTGTTATCAATGTTAGTGATATCATTCCTCGAGGTGGGTGACCAAAACTGCACACAATGGTCCAAATTAGGCCTCACCAACATTGTTTACAACTTCAGCATAACATCCCATCTCCTGTACTCAATACTTTGATTTATGAAGACCAATGAGCCAAATGCTCTATTTACAACCCCATTTACCTGTGATGCCACTTTCAAGGAATTCTGGACCCGTATTGCCAGATCCCATTGTTCTACCGCACTCCTCAGTCCTTCCAAAGTGCAATACCTCGCACTTGTCTGCATTAAATCCCATCTGCCATTTTTCAGCCCGTTTTCCCAGCTGGTCCAGATCTTGCTGCGAGTTTTGATAGTCTCCCGCTGTCCACTACACCCCCGACCTTGGTGTCATGCGCGGATTCGCTGATCCAGTTAACCACACTATCATCCAGACCATTGATCTAGATGACAAACAACAATGGACCCAGCACTGACGCCTGCGGACATCCACTAGTCACAGGCCTCCAGTCAGAGCGCCAACCATCTACTACCACTTCTCCCACAAAGCCAATGCCGAATCCCATTTACTGCCTCCTCCTGAATCCGTTTGCAGCTATATTTCCAATGTGAGGACGTCCATCCAGCCAGATGCAGGCTCTGTGGAAGGGAACGGTTTGGCCCCCGTCCTGGGAGGAAGGAAAGGGTTCTGATGTAGGGCGGAGGAGTCGAGGAAAGCTAATAGGTGAGATCAAGAAATCTGAAGTTGTTGAAGTGATGGACACCATCAGAAATGTCATGGACGGAATGTTTTGGCGGTCTGCATGGATTTAGTGCGTCTTGGTAACTATGGAACCGGGAAGGAAGGAGCGATGGGTGAGGCCGAGCCGCTGTATCTTCAGCACCCACACGGTGGCAGTGCCGAGCCACGGCGGCAATCACCGACCCAAACAGAGTCACTGCGCTGGTGCAGGTCAACAACGCCGACTCTGCGCATACTCTGTCCCGGCGGAGAACCGTGTCATTGCCGTGGCCACGTCCAGAGTCCGAATCTGCCCCAACCTCAGCCGGGAAAGTGTGGGCGGACAGGGACAGAGAAAAGGAGAGAGAGAGAGAGAGAGAGAGAAAGGTACCATAAGAGATAGGAGCAGAATCGGCCCCTCATGGCCGATCAATTAACCCCATTCTCCAGCCTTCTTCCCTTAACCTTCCACATCCTGACTAATCAAGAACATATCAACCTCTGCAGCCTCCTCAGCTGGCAGTAGCAACAATTTCCCACACATTCAGCACTCCCTGGCTGAAGAAATTCTTCCTCATCTCCATTCTAAATGGAAATCCCTCTGTTCTGAGGCTGGGCCCTTTGGTCCCAGACTTCGCTATTTCGCCAAAAAGCCATCTTGGAAGCTTTCCACGAATTCTCTCTCTTGGGATCCAGCATCAACTTGATTTTCATAATTAATCTGTCTGTATATTGAAATCCCCCATGCCTAACATTGCCTTTTCCACATGCTTTTTCTATCTCCCACTCTAATTTGTGGACCACAATCTAGCTATTATCCGGAGGCCCGTATATAACTCCATCAGGGTCTCCTTAACCTTACTGTTTCTTAACTCTACCCACAAGGATTCTACATCTTCCGATCCTATGTCACCTCTTTCTAAAGATTTGATTTCTTTTTTTATCAGCAAAGCCACCCCTCCCCCTCTGCCTACCTGCCTGTCGTTTCAATAGATTGTGGATCCTCGGATGTTGAGCTCCCAACCACAAAGGTCGTTCAGCCACAACTCTGTGATGCCCTCAACATCACACCTGCCAATCTCTAACTGTGCATCTACCTTATCTCGTATACTGACTGCATTCAACTGTAACACCTTCTGTCCCGTTCTTGTCTCCCTGTTACACTACAGCCCATCCCACTGACTGCAGTTTTGCCCTATCATCTGCCTGTCCTTCCCAAGAGAGAGAGAGAGAGAGAGAGAGAGAGAGATACACACACATACATAACACTACTGATGTAGCCACACTGCGGGAGAACACCTTGATATATCTTTGATAACATGGTTGGTGAGTGTGTGTGTGTGTGGGCGAGTGTGAAAGTGTGTTGGTGTGCGTGAGTGTGAGTATTGTGTGCGGGAGTAGAGGGGGAAGGAGGTATGGCTGTATGTGTGTATGTTGGTGTGTGTCTGTATCTGTGTGTTTGCGAGTGGGTGGGTGAGTGTGTGATTGTGTGTGAGTTTGAGAGTGTGTGTGTGTGTGTGACTGTATGCATGAGTGGGTATGTGTGTGTATATGTGTGTGTCTGTATGTCTGAGTGTGTGTATGTGTGACTGCAAGTGTGAGTGTGTGTATGAGCACGTGTGAGTGCAGGTGTGTGTGACTGTGTGTGTGAGAGAGAGTGTGTGACTGTGTGTGTGTGTGTTTGTGTGAGTGTGTGTGTGAGAGAGTGTGAGTGTGTGAGAGTGTGTGTTGAGAGAATGTTTCTGTGTGAGTGTGAGCTTTGTGTGTGTGTACATGTAAGTGTGTGTGTGAGCATGTCTGTGGGTGTGTCTGTATTTTTGTGTAAGTGTGCACGTACGTGTGTGCATCTGTTTGTGTGAGTTGTGTGTGTGTACATCTGTATGTGTGTCTATGTTGTGTGTGTATGTGTCTATGCTTGTATGTCAGTAAGTGTGTATGTGTGAGTGAGTGTGTTTGTGTCTGTGTGTGTGGGTGAGTGTGAGATTGTGTGCGTATGTCTGTATGTCTCTGTGTGTATGCGTGTGAGTGACTGTGAATGGGTACCTATGGGTGTGTGGGTGAGTGTGAGAGTGTGTGAGTGTGTTTCTCAATGTGTGTGTGTATATATCTTTGTGAATATTTGTATGTGTGTGGTTGTGCATATCTGTGTTTCTGTATGTGTTTACACCGGTGTATTTGAATCTCTGCATATGTATGTCCGCGTGTCTGTGTCTGCACGTGTGTAAGAGTATGTCTATGTGTGTGTATGTCTGTATGTGTGTGTTTCTGTGTGGGTGAGTGTGAGTCTGTCTGTCTGTGTGGGAGTAGAAAGGGAAGGAAATATGCCTGTATGTGTGTGTGACTGTGTGCGTGAGTGGGTTTGTGTGAGTGTTTGACTGTATATGTTTTAGTGTATGTGTGTTTGTCTATGTGTATCTGTGTGTATTTTCAGTGTGTGTATGTATGTGTCTGTGTGTGTGTATGTGTGTCTGAGTGTCTATGTAAATGTGTGCGCGTCTGTATGCCTGTGTATGTATAAGTGTGTATGTGTGTGTGAGTGTATGTGTTGTGTGAGTTTGTGTGTATGTGAGTGTGAGAGTGTGCATGTGTGAGTGTCTATGTGAGTGTGTGTGCATGTGTGTGAGTGTGTGTGACTGTGTGGGTGTGTCTGAATGTGTGTGTGTGAGAAAGTATTTGCGTGTGAGTGAGTGAGAGAGAGAGAGTGTATGTCAGTGTGTATCTGTGTGAGTGGTGTGAGTGCGTGTAAGTGCATGTGTTGTGGAAATGTGTGTGTGTGTGTGTGTCAGTGAGTGTATGTTTGTGAGTATGTGTACCTGTGTGAGTGCATGTGCCTGAGTGTGCGTGGTGTGTGTGTGTCTCTGAGTGTGTGTGTGTGTATGTTTCTGTGTAACTGTGTGTCTGTGAGTTTGTGTATGAGTGAGTGTGTCTGCGAGTGTGAATGTGTATGAACACCAGAGATTGGTTTTATTCAAATACCATCTTTATTTCCCTTTTCTTGTGTTGTACAGATTCACCATTGGCCTTTAGGCAGCACCCCACAGACATTTCCCCAGGGTAGCGGGAACCAGCACTGAGGGGCCTGTTCCCGGGGCAGGAGGGTGGGTGCCCAAAGGAGATGGAGAGAAGGGCGTTGGTAGAAGAACCAGAGGGAAGAGCAGGTGAGTTGTTGTTGTGGTAGGGGACGCCTGGAAGGGAGGGGGAGCGAATTAAACAGAGTTTTCCAGAGCAAACTGGGCAGGGGAGGGACACTGGAAATGGAGAATGGAGGGGGTCGGGATGTTAGGAGGGAGAGACTGACTGGAAAGTTTGTTTACAGACACAGCATAGGCTTGATGGGCCAAGCAGTCTCCTGCGGAGTGAGATTTCACAGAACTGAGGACTGCAGCAGAGTTTTGGCTGGTTCACAGGCCAGGGTCTGATTCCCTCCCCACCCCACCGCCCCCAATAACTGCTGCCGCCACTCCCGAGTTGACAGCGGCAGATGAATCACATCTGTCCGCCAGTCAGCTGTTCCTCTTAAAGGGGAGGTGTCAGCCGACCAACATCGCTTAAAGGTGCATGGCCAGCTGTTGTCGTTCTCTTCAGCCTGGTTCCCGCGTCTACAAGCGGCAACAACTGACAAAACGAGGGCGAAACCCCAGCAAAGGAGCAAACACGAAGAGGTACATCACTGAATGAGAACCCGAACTTGGACCGACAGGCGCCAGTATTTAAAATGAGGTTTTGGGCCTGTAATCTAAGAAAGGAGGTGCAGGAATTGGAGACAGCCCTGAGGAGGTTAACAAGAATGATGCCAGGAATGGAAGGGTTAACGTATGAGGAGTATTTGATGGCTTTGGGCCTGTACTCACTGGAGTTTAGACGAATGCTGGGTACTTCATTGAATACTGGAAGTCCGAGATAGAGTGGATGTGCAGAGGATGTTTCCTATAATGGGGGAATCTAGTACCAGAGGGCACAGCCTCAGGTTAGAAAAATGTCCCTTTAGAACAGATGAGGAGGAATTTCTTTGGCCAGAGGGTGGTGAGTCTGTGGAACACATTGCCACAGGTGGCTGTGCAGGTCAATTCATTGGGTGTACCTGAAGAGCAGGTTGATAAGTTCTTGATTAGTCAGGGCATCAGATGTTATGGGGAGAAGGCAGGAGAGTGAGACTGCAGACAAACAAATCAGCCATGATTAATGAAGGAGAAGATTGACCTGATTAAGCCTCTACGTCCTATGGCCTCATGGACACCGTGTAGTTGCCTCTGCAGCGTTCGGAGAGTTATTGGACACTGGGGTTCGGCTGAATGGGGCAGGTGTAATGGAAGGGTGCAAAGGGCTGGAGGCACCGATAACAGAAGCAATGCTTGCAGCTGGGGCAAATCATGTAGTTGCAGCCGCCCTGGTGGGCCATGAGCAGCTTACACTTCGGGCACGGCCGCACGCTCGGGCACCCATGAACCTTGCTGTTCAGACGCTCGATGGACTTGCACGAGCTCAGGACCACCAGTAAGGAGCAGTCGGAGTGGGGGCAGGTCACCCCCGGCGTGAGCGAGCCCTCCCACTCCCGACCACAATTCCAACAGAACCGGAAATCCTTCTCACTCCATCCCGGGCACCGAGGGCACTCAACACACAGAACCTCGCTACTGCTTCTCTGTACCAGCTGGGCACACTGCGGGCACTGCCAGAGAGACGACAACGTCAGCCAATACCCACCTTACCGTCCCAACAGACCCTCCCGGGGTCAGACACAGAGTGAAGCTCCCTCCACACCGTCCCGTCACACACTCCCGGGGTCAGACACAGAATGAAGCTCCCTCCATACCGTCCCATCACACACTCCCGGGGTCAGACACAGAGTGAAGCTCCCTCCACACCGTCCCGTCACACACTCCCGGGATCAGACATAAGAGTGAAAAACCCCGGTTCTCCCAATGGATCTGCCTCACCAGTCCACGGCGCTCCTTCTGAACCCTCAACCCTCCCCCCGACATCCACATTTCAACCCTCCTTCCCTTTAACACTCCCTCCCTTCGACCCCCGGTACCCTCGACCCACCCTTCGCTCAACTATCCCTCTCCTCCACCCTCCAGCCCGACGCTCTCTCCCCTCCACCTTTCTCAGCTTGTCGGGGTGGTTCCTGCAATTGTGGCGGAGGTTCTCCTCAGCGGAGCTCAGCTCCTGCTGTGTGAAGGCCGCTAGGTGGCGCAGCGTTTGCCACGGAACACGGCTCCCATTGCATCTGGTGCACGGGAAGGAGCAAAGACCCTGCGGGAAAGAAAGAAATTCAGAAGCAGATTTATCATCACTGATATACATTGTTTTAGAACACAAAACAGTCCAGCACAGCTCATAATGTTGAGCCAAACTTTTAACCAACTCTAAAATTAATCTGACACTGCCCCAAGGTAGCCTCCATTTTCCTGCCATCCATGTGCCAAGCAAAGAGTTTTTTAACTGTTTCCACCTCTACCACAGCACCTGGCAGCACGATCCAAACATACACACTAAATACCATAAATCTATGCCCCCTGGTATTAGCCATGTCAGCTCTGGAAAACCATTCTGGTTGTCCACCAGACTTATGCCCCTAATCAACATCCACGTATCTATCAAGTCACCTCTTATCATACTTCACTCCAAAGAGAAAATCGCTAGTAATGAAACGAGACAGAGACACTGTGATATGGAGGGTAGGTACAGGCGCAGACATTGTGATGTGGAGAGTAGGTACAGGCAGAGAGACTGCAATGTGGGGAATAGGTACAGACAGACACTGCGATGTGAAGAGTAGGTACAGGCAGGGATACTGTGATGTGGAGAGTAGGTACAGACACTGTGATGTGGAGAGTAGGTACAGACAGACACTGTGATGTGGAGTGTAGGTACAGACAGACACTGTGATGTGGAGAGTAGGTACAGAGACACTGTGATGTGGAGAGTAGGTACAGACAGAGACACTGTGATGTGGAGAGTAGGTACAGGCCGAGACACTGTGATGGGGAGAGTAGGTACAGACCAAGATACTGTGATGGGGAGAGTAGGTACAGAAACACTGTGATGTGGAGAGTAGGTACAGAGACACTGTGATGTGGAGAGTCAGTACAGACAGAGACACTGTGATGTGGAGAGTAGGTACAGACAGACACTGTGATGTGGAGAGTAGGTACAATCAGTGACACTGTGATGTGGAGAGTAGGTACAATCAGTGACACTGTGATGTGGGGAGTAGGTACAGTGACACTGTGAAGTGGAGAGTAGGTACAGGCAGAGACACAGTGACGTAGATGGTGGTTACACGCCGAGATGCTGTGATGTGGGGAGTAGGTACAGACAGACACTGTGATGTGGAGAGTAGGTACAATCAGTGACACTGCGATGTGGAGAGTAGGTACAGACAGACACTGTGATGTGGAGAGTAGGTACAGACAGACACTGTGATGTGGAGAGTAGGTACAATCAGTGACACTGTGATGTGGAGAGTAGGTACAGACAGACACTGTGATGCGGAGAGTAGGTACAGACAGAGACACTGTGATGTGGAGAGTAGGTTCAGACACTGTGATGTGGAGAGTAGGTACAGTGACACTGTGAAGTGGAGAGTAGGTACAGGCAGAGACACAGTGACGTAGATGGTGGTTACACGTCGAGATGCTGTGATGTGGGGAGTAGGTACAACAGACACTGTGATGTGGAGAGTAGGTACAGACAGAGACACTGTGATGTGGAGTGTAGGTACAGACAGAGACACTGTGATGTGGAGAGTAGGTTCAGACACTGTGATGTGGAGAGTAGGTACAGTGACACTGTGATGTGGAGAGTAGGTACAGTGACACTGTGAAGTGGAGAGTAGGTACAGGCAGAGACACAGTGACGTAGATGGTGGTTACACGTCGAGATGCTGTGATGTGGGGAGTAGGTACAACAGACACTGTGATGTGGAGAGTAGGTACAGACAGAGACACTGTGATGTGGAGTGTAGGTACAGACAGAGACACTGTGATGTGGAGAGTAGGTTCAGACACTGTGATGTGGAGAGTAGGTACAGTGACACTGTGATGTGGAGAGTAGGTACAGTGACACTGTGAAGTGGAGAGTAGGTACAGGCAGAGACACAGTGACGTAGATGGTGGTTACACGTCGAGATGCTGTGATGTGGGGAGTAGGTACAACAGACACTGTGATGTGGAGAGTAGGTACAGACAGAGACACTGTGATGTGGAGTGTAGGTACAGACAGAGACACTGTGATGTGGAGAGTAGGTTCAGACACTGTGATGTGGAGAGTAGGTACAGTGACACTGTGATGTGGAGAGTAGGTACAGTGACACTGTGAAGTGGAGAGTAGGTACAGGCAGAGACACAGTGACGTAGATGGTGGTTACACGTCGAGATGCTGTGATGTGGGGAGTAGGTACAACAGACACTGTGATGTGGAGAGTAGGTACAGACAGAGACACTGTGATGTGGAGTGTAGGTACAGACAGACACTGTGATGTGGAGAGTAGGTACAGGCAGAGATACTGTGATGTGGAGAGTAGGTACAGGCAGAGACACTGTAATGTAGAGAGTACGTACAGAGACACTGTGATGTGGAGAGTAGGTACAGACAGAGACACTGTGATGTGAAGAGTAGGTACAGAGACACTGTAATGTGGGAGTAGGTACAGACCGAGACACTGTGATGTGGAGAGTAGGTACAGAAACACTGTGATGTGGAGAGTAGGTACAGAGACACTGTGATGTGGAGAGTCAGTACAGACAGAGACACTGTGATGTGGAGAGTAGGTACAGACAGACACTGTGATGTGGAGAGTAGGTACAGACACTGTGATGTGGAGAGTAGGTACAATCAGTGACACTGCGATGTGGAGAGTAGGTACAGACAGACACTGTGATGTGGAGAGTAGGTACAATCAGTGACACTGTGATGTGGAGAGTAGGTACAGACAGACACTGTGATGCGGAGAGTAGGTACAGACAGAGACACTGTGATGTGGAGAGTAGGTTCAGACACTGTGATGTGGAGAGTAGGTACAGTGACACTGTGATGTGGAGAGTAGGTACAGTGACACTGTGAAGTGGAGAGTAGGTACAGGCAGAGACACAGTGACGTAGATGGTGGTTACACGTCGAGATGCTGTGATGTGGGGAGTAGGTACAACAGACACTGTGATGTGGAGAGTAGGTACAATCAGTGACACTGTGATGTGGAGAGTAGGTACAGTGACACTGTGAAGTGGAGAGTAGGTACAGGCAGAGACACAGTGACGTAGATGGTGGTTACACGCCGAGATGCTGTGATGTGGGGAGTAGGTACAGACAGACACTGTGATGTGGAGAGTAGGTACAATCAGTGACACTGCGATGTGGAGAGTAGGTACAGACAGACACTGTGATGTGGAGAGTAGGTACAGACAGACACTGTGATGTGGAGAGTAGGTACAATCAGTGACACTGTGATGTGGAGAGTAGGTACAGACAGACACTGTGATGCGGAGAGTAGGTACAGACAGAGACACTGTGATGTGGAGAGTAGGTTCAGACACTGTGATGTGGAGAGTAGGTACAGTGACACTGTGATGTGGAGAGTAGGTACAGTGACACTGTGAAGTGGAGAGTAGGTACAGGCAGAGACACAGTGACGTAGATGGTGGTTACACGTCGAGATGCTGTGATGTGGGGAGTAGGTACAACAGACACTGTGATGTGGAGAGTAGGTACAGACAGAGACACTGTGATGTGGAGTGTAGGTACAGACAGAGACACTGTGATGTGGAGAGTAGGTTCAGACACTGTGATGTGGAGAGTAGGTACAGTGACACTGTGATGTGGAGAGTAGGTACAGTGACACTGTGAAGTGGAGAGTAGGTACAGGCAGAGACACAGTGACGTAGATGGTGGTTACACGCCGAGATGCTGTGATGTGGGGAGTAGGTACAGACAGACACTGTGATGTGGAGAGTAGGTACAGACAGAGACACTGTGATGTGGAGTGTAGGTACAGACAGAGACACTGTGATGTGGAGAGTAGGTTCAGACACTGTGATGTGGAGAGTAGGTACAGTGACACTGTGATGTGGAGAGTAGGTACAGTGACACTGTGAAGTGGAGAGTAGGTACAGGCAGAGACACAGTGACGTAGATGGTGGTTACACGTCGAGATGCTGTGATGTGGGGAGTAGGTACAACAGACACTGTGATGTGGAGAGTAGGTACAGACAGAGACACTGTGATGTGGAGTGTAGGTACAGACAGACACTGTGATGTGGAGAGTAGGTACAGACACTGTGATGTGGAGAGTAGGTACAGACAGACACTGTGATATGGAGTGTAGGTACAGACAGACACTGTGATGTGGAGTGTAGGTACAGACAGACACTGTGATGTGAAGAGTAGGTACAATCAGTGACACTGTGATGTGGAGTGCAGGTACAGTGACACTGTGATGTGGAGAGTAGGTACAGACAGACACTGTGATGTGGAGTGTAGGTACAGACAGACACTGTGATGTGGAGTGTAGGTACAGACACTGTGATGTGGAGTGCAGGTACAGTGACACTGTGATGTGGAGTGTAGGTACAGACAGCCACTGTGATGTGGAGTGTAGGTACAGACACTGTGATGTGGAGTGTAGGTACAGTGACACTGTGATGTGGGGAGTAGGTACAGACAGAGACACTGTGATGTGGAGAGTCGGTACAGACAGAGACACTGTGATGTGGAGAGTAGGTACAGTGACACTGTGATGTGGAGAGTAGGTACAGAGACACTGTGATGTGGAGAGTAGGTACAGACAGACACTGTGATGTGGAGAGTAGGTACAGACACTGTGATGTGGAGAGTAGGTACAGACAGACACTGTGATGTGGAGTGTAGGTACAGACAGACACTGTGATGTGGAGAGTAGGCACAGAGACACTGTGATGTGGAGAGTAGGTACAGACAGAGACACTGTGATGTGGAGAGTAGGTACAGTGACACCGTGATGTGGAGTGTAGGTACAGACAGAGACACTGTGATGTGGAGAGTCGGTACAGACAGAGACACTGTGATGTGGAGAGTAGGTACAGACAGACACTGTGATGTGGAAAGTACGTACAGACAGAGACACTGATGTGGAAAGTAGGTACAGGCAGACACTGTGATGTGGAGAGTAGGTACAGGCCGAGACACTGTGATGTGGAGTGTAGGTACAGACAGACACTGTGATATGGAGAGTAGGTACAGACAGAGACACTGTGATGTGGAGAGTAGGTACAGAGACACTGTGATGTGGAGATTCAGTACAGACAGAGACACTGTGATGTGGAGAGTAGGTACAGGCAGAGATACTGTGATGTGGAGTGTAGGTACAGGCCGAGACACTGTGATGTGGAGAGTAGGTACAGTTAGATACTCTGATGTAGAGAGTAGGAACAGACAGAGACACTGCGATGTGAAGAGTAGGTACAGGCAGGGATACTGTGATGTGGAATGTAGGTACAGGCAGAGATACTGTGCTGTGGAGAGTAGGTACAGGCAGAGACACTGTAATGTGGAGAGTACGTACAGAGACACTGTGATGTGGAGAGTAGGTACAGACAGAGACACTGTGATGTGAAGAGTAGGTACAGAGACACTGTAATGTGGGAGTAGGTACAGACCGAGACACTGTGATGTGAAGAGTAGGTACAGAGACACTGTAATGTGGGAGTAGGTACAGACCGAGACACTGTGATGTGGAGTGTAGGTACAAGCAGAGACACTGTGATGTGGAGAGTAGGTACAGTGACACTGTGATGTGGAGAGTCGGTACAGAGTGTGATGTGGAGTTTAGGTACAGACAGAGACACTATGATGTGGAGTGTAGGTGCAGATAGACACTGAGATGTGGAGAGTAGGTACAGACAGACACTGTGATGTGGAGAGTAGGTACAGACAGGGACACTGTGATGTGGAGAGTAGGTACAGGCCAAGACACTGTGATGTGGAGAGTAGGTACAGAGACACTGCGATGTGGAGTGTAGGTACAGACAGAGACACTGTGATGTGGAGAGTCGGTACAGACATAGACACTGTGATGTAGAGAGTAGGTACAGACAGACACTGTGATGTGGAGAATAGGTGCAGAGACACTGTGATATGGAGAGTAGATACAGGCAGAGACACTGTGATCTGGAATGTAGGTACAGACAGAGACACTGTTATGTGGAGTGTAGGTACAGGCCAAGACACTGTGATGTGGAGTGTAGATACAGGCCGAGACACTGTGATGTGGAGTGTAGGTACAGGCCGAGACACTGTGATGTGAAGAGTAGGTACAGGCCGAGACACTGTGATGGGGAGAGTAGGTACAGGCCGAGACACTGTGATGTGGAGAGTAGGTACAGGCCGAGACACTGTGACGCGGAGGGTAGGTACAGACAGACACTGTGACGCGGAGGGTAGGTACAGACAGACACTGTGACACGGAGAGTAGGTACAGACAGAGACACTGCGACGCGGAGAGTAGGTACAGACAGACACTGCGATGTGGAGAGTAGATACAGACAGAGACACTGCGACATGGAGTATAGGTACAGACAGACACTGCGACGCGGAGAGTAGGTACAGACAGAGACACTGCGACACGGAGTATAGGTACAGACAGACACTGCGACGCGGAGAGTAGGTACAGACAGAGACACTGCGACACGGAGTGTAGGTACAGACAGACACTGCGATGTGGAGAGTAGGTACAGACAGAGACACTGTGATGTGGAGAGTAGGTACAGGCAGACATACTGTGATGTGGAATGTAGGTACAGGCAGAGATACTGTGATGTAGAATGTTGTTACAGGCAGAGATACTGTGATGTGGAGTGTTGGTACAGACAGAGACACTGTGATGTGGAGAGTAGGTACAGGCAGACATACTGTGATGTGGAATGTAGGTACAGGCAGAGATACTGTGATGTGGAGTGTTGGTACAGACAGAGACACTGTGATGTGGAGAGTAGGTACAGACAGAGACACTGTGATGTGGAGAGTAGGTACAGACAGAGACACTGTGATGTGGAGAATAGATACAGAGAGACACTGTGATGTGGAGAGTAGGTGCAGGGACACTGTGATCTAGAATGTAGGTACAGACAGAGACACTGTGATGTGGAGAGTAGGAACAGACAGAGACACTGTGATGTGGAGTGTAGGTACAGGGCGAGACACTGTGATGTGAAGAGTAGGTACAGGCCGAGACACTGTGATGGGGAGAGTAGGTACAGACCAAGACACTGTGATGTGGAGAGTAGGTACAGAAACACTGTGATGTGGAGAGTAGGTACAGAGACACTGTGATGTGGAGAGTCAGTACAGACAGAGACACTGTGATGTGGAGAGTAGGTACAGACAGACACTGTGATGTGGAGAGTAGGTACAATCAGTGACACTGTGATGTGGAGAGTAGGTACAATCAGTGACACTGTGATGTGGAGAGTAGGTACTGGCAGAGACACAGTGACGTAGATGGTGGTTACACGCCGAGATGCTGTGATGTGGGGAGTAGGTACAGACAGACACTGTGATGTGGAGAGTAGGTACAGACACTGTGATGTGGGGAGTAGGTACAATCAGTGACACTGTGATGTGGAGAGTAGGTACAGACAGACACTGTGATGTGGAGAGTAGGTACAATCAGTGACACTGTGATGTGGAGAGTAGGTACATACAGACACTGTGATGTGGAGAGTAGGTACAGTGACACTGTGATGTGGAGAGTAGGTACAGACAGACACTGTGATGTGGAGAGTAGGTACAGACAGACACTGTGATGTGGAGAGTAGGTACAATCAGTGACACTGTGATGTGGAGAGTAGGTACAGACAGACACTGTGATGGGGAGAGTAGGTACAGACAGAGACACTGTGATGTGGAGAGTAGGTTCAGACACTGTGATGTGGAGAGTAGGTACAGTGACACTGTGATGTGGAGAGTAGGTACAGACAGACACTGTGATGTGGAGAGTAGGTACAGTGACACCGTGATGTGGAGAGTAGGTACAGAGACACTGTGATGTGGAGAGTAGGTACAGACAGAGACACTGTGATGTGGAGAGTAGGTTCAGACACTGTGATGTGGAGAGTAGGTACAGTGACACTGTGATGTGGAGAGTAGGTACAGTGACACTGTGAAGTGGAGAGTAGGTACAGGCAGAGACACAGTGACGTAGATGGTGGTTACACGTCGAGATGCTGTGATGTGGGGAGTAGGTACAACAGACACTGTGATGTGGAGAGTAGGTACAATCAGTGACACTGTGATGTGGAGAGTAGGTACAGACAGACACTGTGATGTGGAGTGTAGGTACAGACAGAGACACTGTGATGTGGAGAGTAGGTTCAGACACTGTGATGTGGAGAGTAGGTACAGTGACACTGTGATGTGGAGAGTAGGTACAGGCAGAGACACAGTGACGTAGATGGTGGTTACACGTCAAGATGCTGTGATGTGGGGAGTAGGTACAACAGACACTGTGATGTGGAGAGTAGGTACAGACAGAGACACTGTGATGTGGAGTGTAGGTACAGACAGACACTGTGATGTGGAGAGTAGGTACAGACACTGTGATGTGGAGAGTAGGTACAGACAGACACTGTGATATGGAGTGTAGGTACAGACAGACACTGTGATGTGGAGTGTAGGTACAGACAGACACTGTGATGTGAAGAGTAGGTACAATCAGTGACACTGTGATGTGGAGTGTAGGTACAGGCCGAGACACTGTGATGTGGAGAGTAGGTTCAGACACTGTGATGTGGAGAGTAGGTACAGTAACACTGTGATGTGGAGAGTAGGTACAGGCAGAGACACAGTGACGTAGATGGTGGTTACACGTCGAGATGCTGTGATGTGGGGAGTAGGTATAACAGACACTGTGATGTGGAGAGTAGGTACAGACAGAGACACTGTGATGTGGAGTGTAGGTACAGACAGACACTGTGCTGTGGAGAGTAGGTACAGACACTGTGATGTGGAGAGTAGGTACAGACAGACACTGTGATATGGAGTGTAGGTACAGACAAGCACTGTGATGTGGAGTGTAGGTACAGACAGACACTGTGATGTGAAGAGTAGGTACAATCAGTGACACTGTGATGTGGAGTGTAGGTACAGGCCGAGACACTGTGATGTGGAGAGTAGGTTCAGACACTGATGTGGAGTGCAGGTACAGTGACACTGTGATGTGGAGAGTAGGTACAGACAGACACTGTGATGTGGAGTGTAGGTACAGACAGCCACTGTGATGTGGAGTGTAGGTACAGACACTGTGATGTGGAGAGTAGGTACAGACAGAGACACTGTGATGTGAAGAGTAGGTACAGTGACACTGTGATGTGGAGAGTAGGTACAGAGACACTGTGATGTGGAGAGTCAATACAGACAGAGACACTGTGATGTGGAGAGTAGGTACAGAGACACTGTGATGTGGAGAGTCAGTACAGACAGAGACACTGTGATGTGGAGAGTAGGTACATACAGACACTGTGATGTGGAGAGTAGGTACAGAGACACTGTGATGTGGAGAGTAGGTACAGTGACACTGTGATGTGGAGAGTAGATACAGACAGACACTGTGATGTGGAGAGTAGGTACAGAAACTGTGATGTGGAGTGCAGGTACAGTGACACTGTGATGTGGAGAGTAGGTACAGACAGACACTGTGATGTGGAGTGTAGGTACAGACACTGTGATGTGGAGTGCAGGTACAGTGACACTGTGATGTGGGGAGTAGATACAGACAGAGACACTGTGATGTGGAGAGTAGGTACAGTGACACTGATGTGGAGAGTAGGTACAGAGACACTGTGATGTGGAGAGTAGGTACAGACAGACACTGTGATGTGGAGAGTAGATACAGACAGACACTGTGATGTGGGGAGTAGGTACAGACAGACACTGTGATGGGGAGAGTAGGTACAGGCAGTGACACTGTGATGTGGAGTGCAGGTACAGACAGACACTGTGATGTGGAGTGCAGGTACAGACAGACACTGTGATGAGAGTAGGTACAGTGACACTGTGATGTGGAGTGCAGGTACAGACAGACACTGTGATGTGGAGAGTAGGTACAGGCAGAGACACAGTGATGTAGATGGTGGTTACACGCCGAGATGCTTTGATGTGGAGAGTAGGTACAGAGGTAATGTTACACAAACTTCATTACACAGTACTATCATTGGAGACTCTTGTGGTTGAACTGCTGCTCGGTGTGGCCATGTGCAAAGAAGCTTTTGTTGCTCCTACCTTCCGCAGTGATTCCAAGATCCATTTCTTCAGGTTCACCACGTCCACATAATGTGAGCATGGTAGCTGTTGGAGTTGGGTCTGTTGGGCAGCTGGAACAGTAACATTTTCAACTTAATACTGTCAGACTATGTCCGCAATGTCCCACCTCCCTCTCCCTACTCATCCCCATCACTCATTCCCAGGGAATCTTTCTGCAGCTCACACCCCTAGGGTCTGACTCAGAGTGAAGCTCCCTCCACACCATCCCATCACACACTCCTGGGGTCTGACACAGAGTGAAACTCCCTCCACACCGTCCCATCACACACTCCTGGGGTCAGATACAGAGTGAAACTCCCTCCACACCGTCCCATCACACACTCCCGGGGTCAGACACAGAGTGAAGCTCCCTCCACACCATCCCATCACACACTCCCGGGGTCTGAAACAGAGTGAAGCTCCCTCCACACCATCCCATCACACACTCCCGGGGTCTGACACAGAGTGAAGCTCCCTCCACACTGTCCCATCACACACTGTCAGGGTCAGACACAGTGTGAAACTCACTCCACACCTTCCGATCCCACAATCCCAGGGTCAGACACAGAGTGAATCTCCCCCCTCACTGTCCCATCACACACTCCCTGTGTCAGATACAGAGTGAGTCTCCCTCCACACTGTCCCATCACACATTCCTGGGGTCAGACACAGAGTGAAGCTCCCCCCTCACTGTCCCATCACACACTCCCTGTGTCAGATACAGAGTGAGTCTCCCTCCACACTGTCCCATCACACATTCCTGGGGTCAGACACAGAGTGAAGCTCCCTCCACACTGTCCCATCACACATTCCTGGGGTCAGACACAGAGTGAAGCTCCCTCCACACTGTCCCATCACACACTCCCGGGGTCAGACACAGAGTGAAGCTCCCTCCACACCATCCCATCACACACTCCCGGGGTCTGACACAGAGTGAAGCTCCTCCACACCATCCCATCACACATTCCTGGGGTCAGACACAGAGTGAAGCTCCCTCCACACTGTCCCATCACACACTCCCGGGGTCAGACACAGAGTGAAACTCCCTCCATACTGTCCCATCACACACGCCCAGGGTCAGACACAGAGTGAAACTCCCTCCACACCATCCCATCAGACACTCCTGGGGTCAGACAGAGTGAAGCTCCCTCCACACAGTCCCATCGCACACTCCCAGGGTCAGACACAGAGTGAAGCTCCCTCCACACCGTCCCATCACACATTCCCAACGTCAGACACAGAGTGAAACTCCCTCCACACTGTCCCATGGCACACTCCCAGGGTCAGACACAGAGTGAAACTCCCTCCACACCGTCCCATCACACATTCCCAACGTCAGACACAGAGTGAAACTGTCTCCACACTGTCCCATCACACACTCCCAGGGTCAGGCACAGGGTGAAACTCTCTCCACACTGTCCCATCACACACCCCCGGGGTCAGACACAGAGGGAAGCTCCCTCCACACTGTCCTATCACTCTGCCTAGGCACGGCTTGGTAAGTTATGGCATTTTATGTTGGCTCCAGAAGCACGGATACACTGGCGGGCTGTCCTCGGCACTTCGCTCGGCTGTGCAGGGCGTTGTCGCAAACGACGCATTTTTTCTGTGTTTTACGTGTCAAATTTATCCCGAGTCTAAACGCTCAGGAGCGTTCCGATCCCTTTCGAACACAGAGATGTCTGTAGTAGCAGCGTTTGCTTTTCTTTCACCTGTTCCTTTTCCTGTTTAACCTCTGTCGCAGTCTGCTCCAGGGCCCAGCTAATGGCCGTCGCTTGCTGCAGGCAGTCTGCCTTACCTTTACGCTGGTAGAACACCTTCAGCCTCCGTGTGGCCATCTCGGCCAGGGGTGGTGATATGTCCGGGAGAGGTGGTGATCAGTCCCTCTGCGTGGAACTGCCGCTTGGTGGGATTTCCCAGGCGGAAAATACTTTCGCTATCACTTTCACAATGAAAGGCCTCTCCCTCCCTCAAAAAAAAACAAACTGCAAATCGTTTTATTATTGTCGAGACTCAGCGGAAACGCTGTTCCGCATGCCGTCATTTCATTTCATTAAGACCAGAAGACCATAAAACACAGACCCATCGAGTCTGCTCCCCGCCATTCAATCATGGCTGCTCCGTTTTCTCCTCGTCAGCCCCTCTCCCCGGCCTTCTCCCCGTAACCGGGTCGAATCAAGAAACTGTCACTCTCCGTCTTAAATACACCCAGTGACCTGGCCTCCACAGATGCCTGTGGTAACAAATTCACCACCCTCTGGCTGCAGAAATTTCTTCGCATCCCTGTTTTAAATGGTCGCCTCTCTATCCTGAAGCTGTACCCTCTTGTCCTCAAATCCCCCGCCATGGGAAACATCCTTTCCACATCTACTCTGTATAGGCCTTCCAACATTCAAAGGGTTTCAATGAGACACCCCCCACCATTCGTTTTAAATTCCATGAGTACTGGCCCAGACCTTCTCATATGATAACCTTTTCATTCCCAAATTCATCATTGTGAACATCATCTCAACCCTCTCCAATGCCAGCACATCTTTTCTTAGATGAGGAGCCCAAAACTGTTCACAATACTCAAGGTGAGGACTCACCAGTGCCTTTTAAAACCTCAGCATCACATCCCTGCTCTTGTATTCCGGATCTCTGGAAATGAATGCTAACATGGCATTTGCCTTCTTCACCGCGACTCTACCTTCAAGTTAATCTTTAGGGTGTTCCGCACAAGGACTCCCAAGTCCCTTTGCATCCCACATTTTTGGAATTTCTCCCGTTTAGAAAATAGTCTGCACATTTATTTCTACTACCAAAGTGCTTGACCATGTATTTTCCAACATTGTATTTCATTTGCCATTCTCTTGCCCATTCTCCTAGCCTGTCTAGGTCCTTCTGCGTTCTACCTGTATCCTCAACACTACCTGCCCCTCCACCAATCTTCATATCATCTGTAAACTTGGCAACAAAGCCATCTATTCCATCATCTAAATCATTTATATACAGCATAAAAAGAAGCAGTCCCAACACTGACCCCTGCAGAACACCACTAGTCACTGGCAGCCAACCAGAAAAGGATCCTTCTATTCCCACTCACTGCCTCCTACCAATCAGCCAATGCTCTAACCATGCCAGTAACTTTCCTGTAATACCATGGGCTCTTAACTTGGTAAGCAGCCTCATGTGTGGCACCTTGTCAAAGGCCTTCTGAAAGTCCAAATATACAACATCCACTGCATCCCCTATCCAACTTGTAATCTCCTCGAAGAATGCCAACAGGTTTGTTAGGCAAGATTTTCTTTTAAGGAAACCATGCTGACTCTGTCCTATCTTGTCCTGTGTCACCAAGTACTCCATAACCTCATCCTTAACAATTGACTTCAACATCTTCCCAACCACTGGGGTCAGGCTAACAGGTCTATAATTTCCTTTCTGCTGTTTTCCTCCTTTCTTAAAGAGTGGAGTGAGATTTGCAATTTCCAGTCCTCTGCCACCATGCCAGAGCCCAATGATTTTTGAAAGATCATTACTAATGCCTCCACAATCTCTATCGCTACCTTTTCAGAATCCTAGGGTGCGGTTCATCTGGTCCGGATGACTTATGTACCCTTAGGTCCTTCAGCTTTTTCAGCACCTTCTCCCTTGTAATAGTAACTGTACTCACTTCTCTTCCCTTACTCCCTTTAACACCTGGCACACTGCTAGTGCCTTTCACAGTGACACTAATTAGTACAAGGAAAGAGAGTTACAGAATAAAGTGTCACAGTTACAGAGAAAGTGCAGTGCGGGTAGCCGACAAAGTGTGAAGATCATGACGTAGAGGGTGAGGTCCAGAGTGCAACTTCAGTATAAGGAAGCTGTTTAATATTCTTAAAACAGCGTGGGGAGGCTGTCCTTCGTGATATATAGACTGTAAACCCCTCCGGCCCCTACCCCTCTCCCTGTCTCTGTTGTTGTTCAGATCAGACAACACAGAACAGTACAGCACAGTGCAGGGCCTTCCGACCCTCAATGCTGTACCGACCTTTTAACCCTTCCCTTCCCCATAACCCTCCATTTCTTCTCTTATCCATATCCCAATCAAAGAGTCACTTAAATGCTCCTAATATATCTGCCCCCACCACCACCCCGGCAATGTGTTCCACTCACCCACCACTCTCAAGGTAGAAAAAACTCCCTCTGATATTCCCCCTTTACTTCCTCCAATCACCTGAAAGTAATGCCCCTGGTATTAGCCATTTTTGTCCAGGGAAAAAGTCTCTGTCTGCCCTCTCGATCTATCGTCTTATCAATCTCTATCAACTCCCTCCAAGATCAAAGAAAGTCTTTGGAAAGCAGAACAGTCACCTCTGGAAGTGTGACAGTGGAAAAGTGTGTATGGAACCTGAGGAGATAGCAGAGGTACTTAATGAATACTTTGCTTCAGTATTCACTATGAAAAAGGATCTTGGCAATTGTAGGGATGACTTAGAGCGGACTGAAAAGCTTGAGCATATAGATATTAAGAAAGCAGATGAGCTGGAGCTTTTGGAAAGCATCAAGTTGGATAAGTCACCGGGACTGGATGAGATGTAACTCAGGCTACTGTGGGAGGCAAGGGAGGAGATTGCTGAGCCCTTAGCAATGATCTTTGCATCATCAGTGGGGGCAGGAGAAGTTCCGGAGGATTGTAGGGTTGCAGATGTTGTTCCATTATTCAAGAAAGGGAGTAGAGATAGCCCAGGAAATTATAGACCAATGAGTCTTACTTCAGTGGTTGGTAAGTTGATGGAAAAGATCTTGAGAGGCAGGATTTATGAACATTTGGAGAGGCATAATATGAGTAGGAATAGTCAACGTGGCTTTGTCAAAGGTGGATAATGCCTTACGAGCCTGATTGAATTTTTTGAGGATGTGACTAAACACAGTGATGAAGGTAGAGCAATAGATGTAGTGAATATGGATTTCAGCAAGGCATTTGATAAGGTACCCCATGCAAGGGTTATTGAGAAAGTAAGGAGGCATGGGATCCAAGGGGACATTGCTTTGTGGATCCAGAATTGACTTGCCCACAGAAGGCAAAGAGTGGCTGTAGACGGGTCATATTCTGCATGGAGATCGGTCACCAGTGTTGTGCCACAGGGATCTGTTCTGGGACTCCTTCTCTTCGTGGTTTTTATAAATGACCTGGATGAGAAAGTGGAGGGATGGGTTAGTAAATTTGCTGATGACACAAAGATTGGGGGTGTTGTGGATAATGTGGAGTCTATCAGAGATTACAGCGGGATGTTGATAGGATGCAAAACTGGGCTGAGAAGTGGCAGATGGAATTCAACCCAGATAAGTGTGAGGTGGTTCATTTTGGTAGGTCAAATATGATGTCAGAATATAGTATTAATGGTAAGACTCTTGACAGTGTGGAGGATCAGAGGGATCTTGGGGTCCGAGTCCATAGGACACTCAAAGCTGCCACTGACTCTTGACTCTGTGGTTAAGAAGGCATACAGTGCATTGGCCTTCTTCAATCATGGAATTAAATTTAGGAGCCAAGAGGTAATGTTTCAGCTACAGTATATAGGACCCTGGTCAGACCCCACTTGGAGTACCATGATCAGTTCTGGTCACCTCACTACAGGAAAGATGTGGAAACCATAGAAAAGGTGCAGAGGAGATTTACAAGAATGTGGCCTGAATTGAGGAGCATGCCTTATGAGAATAGGTTGAGTGAACTTGGCCTTTTTTCCTTGGACCGACATGACCTGATAGAGGTGTACAAGATGATGAGAGGCATTGATTGTGTGGATAGCCAGAGGCTTTTTCCCAGGGCTGAAATGGCTAACATGAGGGGGCACAGTTTTAAGGTGCTTGGAAGTAGGTGCAGGGGTAGGATTTTTACGCAGAGAGTGGTGAGTGTGTGGAATGGGCTGCCGGTGGCGGTGGTGGAGGAGGAAACAATAGGGTCTTTTAAGAGACTCATGGAGCTTAGAAAAATAGAGGGCTCTGGGTAACCTTAGGTAATTTCCACAGTAGGGACATGTTCAGCACAGCTTTGTGGGCCGAAGGGCCTGTATTGTGCGGTTGGCTTTCTAGGTTTCTATGCAATGAAAACCCTCAATCTTCCAGAGTGGTCTCGACCGAGTCTGCGGAACCTCTGACCCGGGAACAGTTTACCTTCGAGTTATTTCAGCTGCCAGAGGTGCGATGTTCGGCTGCTTGTTGGGAGGTGATGGCCCTAGTTATTGGGACACTGAGACAGGCGGCTCCGCTCTTTGCTCACACCCCGACCCCTCGCCCTCACACTCCCTCCGCCGACCTCACACCATCCCTCCACAAGGCACAACCCGGTCTCACACCAAACCCCAGTCCCCCCCACACCACCGCCGCCCGCAGACCTGGCCGCTCTCAGCGGCTGCCCGGAGCGACCAAGCGGTTACCCCAGCGACGCCGCCTTTCACGCGTTTTTACATTGACGTCAGTGAGGTTGCGGCTATCGAGGAGACAGCAACCACCCCCGACCCCACCCCGCTGTAACCTGGCAACGCATAGTCACCTTCCCCGCTTCATGGGGGCCAGGATGAGCTCCCGCCACCCACCAAGGAGATGCGATCAACCGGGAGTGGAGGGAGACTGACCCCCTGTCCGTGAGGATCTGGGGGGACTGAACCCCTGTCCGTGAGGATCGGGGGTGGGGACTGACCCCCTGTCCGTGAGGATCGGGGGGGGGGTGACTGACCCCTCTGTCCGTGAGGATCAGGCAGACTGACCCCTCTGTCCGTAAGGATCCGGGAGACTGACCCCCTGTCCGTGAGGATCGGGGGTGGGGACTGACCCCCTGTCCGTGAGGATCGGGGCGGACTGACCCCTCTGTCCGTGAGGATCGGGGCGAACTAACCCCTCTGTCCGTGAGGATCGGGTGGGGGGGGGACTGACCCCTCTGTCCGTGAGGATCAGGGGAGACTGACCCCTCTGTCCGTGTGAATCGGGGGCGACTGCGTCTGACCCCTCTGTCCGTGAGGATCGGGGGCGAATGCGACTGACCCCTCTGTCCGTGAGGATCGGGGGCGACTGCGACTGACCCCTCTGTCCGTGAGGATCAGGGGGTATTAACCCCTCTGTCCGTGAGGATCGGGGGGGGACTGACCCCTCTGTCCGTGAGAATCAGGGAGACTGACCCCTTTGTCCCTGAGAATGGGGGGGGGGGGTGAACTGACCCTCTGTCCGTGGGGGAGGGGCGCTGAGTCACCCTGACCCCTCTGTCTGTAGGGGTGGGTACTCGTGTCCGTGAATGGAAAGAGGCCTAAATGACTACCCCCCCCCACCCCCACCCCCGAGGACAGAGGTGAATCCCCGCCTCCCGAGGCTGATCTGCACACGTAGGGCCTGTGATCCCACCGATCGACGAGGTGTGAAAGGCGGCTGGGCGGGTATATGGGTCTCCGTGGTAGGATAGACCCCTCGCCCCGGGGGGTGGTGGAACAGATGAGGAGAGGGAAGGGGAGGGCAGGGGCCTATATACAGGGATTCGTGAGGAAGCGGGCCTTCAGACTCAAGGTGCTGGGAATCTGGGATGAGGAAACGGGAACCTTGTTCCAGCCCCACCCCACAGAACGCAGCGAGGGTCAGTCGGAGACAGAGAGGGGCGAGGGTTAGAGAGGGAGTCGAACTGGGAGATTGATAGAGGAGAGGGGCAAGGAGAGGGCGTAAATTGAAGGAAGGGGAGAGGGGAGTGGGAGGGGTGGAATGGGGAGAATAAGACGGAGAAGGAGGAGAACGGAAGGGAAGATGGGGAGGGGAGGGGAGCGGCAGAGCGAGGATGGTATGGAGGTGTGGAGGGGTAGAGTGAGAGGGTAGGGAAGGCGGGTGCTACCTGGGCCACGGGACCGTCCCGGGAACGGAATTCTCGGTCTCATCAGATTCCGACGTTAAGACAGGGCACGGTGGGGGCAAGGGGAGGAGCGACGGCCCATGTCTGAGGGCAGGGTTGGGGTCTCCTGTTGTGAGATTGAGGAAGGAGTAATGAGAGCAGGAGGGGGAGCGGTGAGGAAGGGGAGAAGGGCCGATGAGAGAGTGAAAGCAGGTAGAGAGAGGAGAGGAGACTGTGAGGTGTTAGGAGAGAGGTGGGGGGGTGGGGTAAGGGGAGGGTGTGACGGGAGGAGGAAGAGGGGGGTAAGGTGAGGGGGACCGGTGTTGAGTAAGGGTGGGGGGAAAGGGAGGAGCGGCGTAAGGGAGGGTAAGGGGGTTTGGAGGGAGGGGTGGCGGGTATGGGGGATAGAAGAGGAGTGCAGTGGAGGGGAGGAGGGTTGTAGGGGAGAGGAGAAAGGTCTGGAGGGACGATAGGAGGGTTGTGAGGGCAGAGGGCACGAGCAGTACTCCAAACCCAGCGAAGGTCAGTACAGTCGGCTCGGGTATAGCCACTGATCGAGGTGAGTCAGTGCCACCACCCCCTCACTGACCGAAGGAGCCAGTCCCCGCGGGGACCGAGATGGAATTCTGAACCACGTCGGTCTCGGAGAGGGATCAGCCCCATGTTGAGGGAGCTTTTGTCACTGGCTGTCTCTCACAGGCCGGCGCCGGGAGCTACCGAGATGCGATTGACTCAGCATAGGCCGCAGGACCCCAGAGGCTTTATCTTGTGTCGGGAGGGGAGCACTCAGCTCCCTACGGGACCCCTACCCCACAAAGCGACAATATAATCATGTTTCCTGTTCATTACCGCACGCTCGGGGGGGGGGGGGGGGGGGCTTAACCCCTTCTTCTCCGGCTCCATTGGGCATCCCAACTACCTCCGAAAGGTTCGGTGCGGCTCAAGACCAGCTGCATCCTTACCTACCTCAACCCACAGCCGTGGATGAGAAGGGGGAGAGGGGAGAGAGAGAGATTGAGTGTGTATCCGTACAAGAGTATGTATTTGTAGAGGTGCCTTTATGTGTATGTACATTGCTTGCAAGTGTGTGTTTGTGTGTAAGTGCATAATTAAGTGTGTACGCGTGTACATGGATGTGTATATACAAGTGGTTGTGTGTGCCTGCGTCCGCTGAGGAGGTGTGACCAGCTCCTGGTGTACGGTGGGGTCCCGCCACGGTCTAATCCGCGGGACAGGAGCGAGAGGCCGAGACTGATTTGGAAAGTGTTGTGGTGGTGAGGGGTGTGGTGAGAAAGTGTAGTGAGGGGTGTGGTGAGGAAGAGTAGTGAGGGCTGTAGTGAGGAAGAGGGGGTGACGCTGGGAGGAAACGTCTGAGGATCAAGGCAGATGAGATACAGTCAAAAACTTGTTTTGCATTGTGGGAGAAAAAGATAAAACAATAACATTTCAGAAACTCTTAGATGGAAGTAAAATGGAGGCTGTGTGGGAGGGAAGGGTTAGATTGAGTGGGTAAAAAGGTCCCACGACACCATGGACCGAAGTGTCCGCACTGTGCGGGACCGCTCTATGTTCTTTCTTAGTACTGTAAATTGTAAAAGCTACCGGAAAGGGCTGTGCAGATAAAATGCAGATCACAACGAGGTAGATTGTGAGGCCAAGAGTCCATCTCATCATGCAAGAGTCGTTCAATAGTCTGTACAGCGGGGTAGGCGCTATTCCTCAGGCTGGTAGTGCAATACGTGCTTTCAGGCTTTTCTAACTTCTGCCGGATGGTTGTGGGGGGAGTGGGGAGAGAATGTCCGGGTGGCGGGTGGTCGCTGATTATGTTGGCTCTTTCCTGAGGCAGTGAGGAGTGTAGACAGAGCCCGTGGAGGGGAGGCTGGTCCCTGTGATGTTCATGACGATACAGGGTCTGGAGCAGACGGCGGTCTCCTGGGAAACACCGAGTCCCGTCCGCAAGAATCCGGGTGCCGATGCTGGGAATGTTTAAGCAGCAGCAGTCCCTCCGGCGGCCGGCGGGACCCTCGTTAATGGCACGGAGTGAAAGGCTTCACTGAAAGGTCAGAGAGGTAGCGGCGTGACGCAGGACGGGCCGAGTGACGCACAGAACCGCAACCTGGGACGTAGCCCGCTGAGAGAGAGAATTCAGGTTCGGTCACGGGTCAGTTCGCAGCACCGCACCGTGTGCGGGGCGCTTCACACGGGGAGGGGGTGGTTTCGGTCGCTCGGGGGAATCTACTGGTGGGCTTGCTTCTGAGCCTGGCCAAGATGGCCATTCGCGGGTCCAGGTCTCTGCCCTCTTCCAAGGCTACACTCGTGCCAGGGTGTCCTTGGAAAGGGAGCATGCGACCACTATGGGTTCAGTAGGGGATTTCTGGGAATGCAGGGAGTTTGGTACTTTGTAGGTGCTAATAACTCTACTGCAATTTGAATTCAGTAACTGTCTTGTAACCCCTAACCTTTGTATTTAAATGAAGTTTTTTACATCTGTGAGAACAGAAGGTGGCGCTGCTGAGGGAGTACGCGCCCTAGGATTGGGTGATACTGAGGAAGGGAAACAAAGTGGGAGGCGGTACTGAGGTATTAGCGTGACCTGGGTGGGCGACAGTTCCTCACTGTTGGGGAGAGGTCCCGATTAGCCCGTGACCAGAGATAGACATTGATTCATCAGCACTCTGAATGGGGATCAGATACCGTCTCCCTCTTAGGGTTGGGGGTTGGATAGGATGTTGCTGAGGATAACAGTGACCTCGTGGTCTGCAGGGAGCCATTGGGGTGACCTGAGAGACATTGTGATTTCATGGGAATTTGAGGCCTGTGGGGCAGGGTATTCCTTGTAAACTAGTCCAGCCCCTACACCCTTCCCCATCTCTGTAACCCCCACCAGTCCCTACATCCCTCCCCATCTCTGTAACCCCCACCAGTCCCTACATCCCTCCCCATCTCTGTAACCCAGTCCTGACCCTACACCCCTCCCCATCTCTGTAACCCCCACCAGTCCATACACCCCTCCCCATCTCTGTAACCCCCACCAGCCCCTACACCCGTCCCCATCTCTGTAACCCCCACCAGCCCCTACACCCCTCCCCATCTCTGTAACCCCCACCAGCCCCTATATCCCTCCCCCTCTCTGTAACCCCCACCAGTCCATACACACCTCCCCATCTCTGTAACCCCCACCAGTCCATACACCCCTCCCCATCTCTGTAACCCCCACCAGCCCCTACACCCGTCCCCATCTCTGTAACCCCCACCAGCCCCTACACCCCTCCCCATCTCTGTAACCCCCACCAGCCCCTATATCCCTCCCCCTCTCTGTAACCCCCACCAGTCCATACACACCTCCCCATCTCTGTAACCCCCACCAGTCCATACACCCCTCCCCATCTCTGTAACCCAGTCCTGACCCTACACCCCTCCCCATCTCTGTAACCCCCACCAGTCCATACACCCCTCCCCATCTCTGTAACCCCCACCAGCCCCTACACCCGTCCCCATCTCTGTAACCCCCACCAGCCCCTACACCCCTCCCCATCTCTGTAACCCCCACCAGCCCCTATATCCCTCCCCCTCTCTGTAACCCCCACCAGTCCATACACACCTCCCTGACTCTTTAATCCTCTCCGATGCCTACATTTCTTGCCATCTCTGTAACCTCCTCAAACCCCTACATCCCTACCCGGGATGGGAGCCTTCCAATCCCATCCTTGGTCATCCCTGATTCCGTGATCCCTGCCTGTGTGACCAATCCAAGGGTTCCTGTGACCGCTGCCCCCCCCCCACCCCACCCCCGGAGTGACCAGGACAATGCCTGCACTGATGCTATTACTGTGAATGTCTCGGGATTGTTGCTGCTCCCGGCGTTGTCGTGTGGCTGAGAGCAGGGTAGGGAGAATCAACATGGTGATCCATCAATCTTCCTGGAAAGGGAAAGGGCTAAGGGGCAAATTTTTGACAGAAAGGGGAATTCTCCATGGAAACTGCATCCTCCTGTGTTTGACGTCAGTCTGGGCTTTTATAAAAGGAGCCAGCATGTGCCAGAGAGCAGGGCAGTGTGCAGGCTGGCTCTGGTGGGACGCTTGGTAAAGCCTCTCACAGTGACCACCTTTCCCGCTGCGCTGACCCACACCTGGAGATGTTTGTCCGCTCCGTCGTCCTTCCTGCTGTGTGCCTGACATGGCTGATGGTGATAGTGGGAGGCAGACCCAGCCTCCAGCTGGGCCAGCAGGTAAGTCTGTCTCACCGCCCGTCCCGTCCCGTCCTCCCATCCCTGTGGCAGATCCGAGACGACCCACCACGGGTTGGGCAGATATCGGTGGGGGAGGGGAGGGGGGGAAGTTCGAGTCACTCCCTCAGTAACGCTGTAGGTACACCAGAATCGGTGGGTGGTGAGTCAGTTGTGTTGTACCTGTGTAACTTTTTTGTGTCCAAGCTTGGTGAATGTGGTCACCCATAAACTAGCATCCACACCCCCCCCCCCCATTACAGCAACTCTACTTAACCCAGCTATAGTATAACTAGCTCAGTTAACCCCACAACCCAGACAAACAACTCCTACTACAGCAATCCAGAGCTAATTAATCTATTCCCAATTAACCCATCTGCAGATAAACCAGCCCTGGTTAAACCATCTGGATTAAACTAACTGTGTTAACCTAGCTCTAGTTAAACCAGACCCAGTTGAAATAACTACGTTAACACAGCTCTTGTTAAACTGACGTTAACCCAGCCCTGGTTGAACTGACCATGTTAACCTGACCCTGTCAGTGCAGGCTCAGGGGAGTACAGCAGACACTGGCACGGCAACGTGATGCCGTGCCAGGGGACAGGGGTCTGTCCTGATTCCGATGGACCAATGATCAGCTTTGGAAGTGCCCTGGGGGGTGGGGGAAGTTGGAATCTCCCTCCCCCACCCCGCATGAGACCCTGGCCTGACACTGTTGCTCCACCTCAGTCAGGAGAACCGTGCTGAGGGAGATTAATGCTCCTAGTGACGCACTAATGTGGCGGGTAGTGTTGCTGCCTAACCACTCTGGGCTTCACACTGTCTGTGTGGTGTTCACACACTCTTCATGTGATCTGCTTTTCTCCCACATTCTGACCAGAGGGTTACACAATTACACCTCGTGTAGGTGAGGGATGGAATTGGACGGGGCGGGGGAGGTGTTGGTGCAAATGTGAGGATGTAGGCATTCCATTCAGAGAGCCAGCAGTGGTTCAGTGGGCAGAATAGCCTTTCCCTGTTGTGAAAAAAGTTTAAATATGTCAGCCATCCAGCCCGTCGTCTGTCCTCCAGTCAGGGTCAAGCCTCGGGAGGTGCAGTACTCAGGAGAGTCACACTGTGGGAGGGGTGGTACTGAGGGAGGGTTTCACTGTGGGAGGGGTCGTACTGAGGGAGAGTCAGACTGTGGGAAGGGTGGTACTGAGGGAGGGTCACACTGTGGGGGTTGGTACTGAGGGAGAGTCAGACTGTGGGAGGGTTGGTACTGAGGGAGAGTCACACTGTGGGAGGGATGGTACTGAGGGAGAGTCAGACTGTGGGAGGGGTGGTACTGTGGGAGGGTCACACTGGGAGGGGTGGTACTGAGGGAGGGTCACACTGTGGGAGGGTCACACTTTGGGAGGGGTGGTACTGAGGGAGGGTCACACTGGGAGGGGTGGTACTGAGGGAGGGTCACACTGTGGGAGGGGTGGTACTGAGGGAGGGTCACACTGTGGGAGGGTCACACTGTGGGAGGGGTCATACTGTGGGAGGGGTGGTACTGAGGGAGGGTCACACTGGGAGGGGTGGTACTGAGGGAGGGTCACACTGTGGGAGAGGTCATACTGAGGGAGGGTCACACTGTGGGAGGGGTGGTACTGAGGGAGGGTCACACTGGGAGGGGTGGTACTGAGGGAGGGTCACACTGTGGGAGGGGTGGTACTGAGGGAGGGTCACACTGTGGGAGGGTCACACTGTGGGAGGGGTCATACTGTGGGAGGGGTGGTACTGAGGGAGGGTCACACTGGGAGGGGTGGTACTGAGGGAGGGTCACACTGTGGGAGAGGTCATACTGAGGGAGGGTCACACTGTGGGAGGGGTGGTACTGAGGGAGAGTCAGACTGTGAGAGAGGTGGTACTGAGGGAGGGTCACACTGTGGGAGAGGTGGTACTGAGGGACAGTCAGACTGGGGAGGGTTGGTACTGAAGGAGGGTCACACTGTGGGAGGGGTGGCACTGATGGAGGGTCACACTGTGGGAGGGATGGTGCTGAGGGAGAGTCACACTGTGGAAGGGGTCTGATACTGTGGGAGGGTCACTCTTTGGAACAAACTCTCCTGCAGATGAGGTTAAACTGAAATGTTCATGAACTGACAGGTCACTGTATTTGGGACTGAACAGGATCCCACATGTGTCCCACCCCAACCCTACTCATCAGCAGTGAGGGTAGTGGGATCCTGCTGTGGCCATACTCCCAGCGTGATATTCAGATACAATGCCAGTCCCTGTCCTCGCCACATTTCCCTCCCCACCCACTCACTGACTCCCTCGAACGCGGACAGCGAGTTCAAGCCAGCCCTGACTTCCATTCCACAGCCACTGAGCGAGAAGGGAGAGGTGAGGTCCATGCTCCGAGCCCCAGTGGAGGACACGTTCCTCCGATCCGTGCGTGAGGCTGCGGCGTCAGAGTCACTCACCCCGCGGGGTTGGGCTCGACTCCTCGAAGTCACCAGCAAGTACAAGGGCTCCCGCAGCCGGAGCAGGAAGGGTTCCTCCAAGGGCTGCTTTGGGTTGAGGATGGACAGGATTGGATCCATGAGCAAGTTCGGCTGTTAAGCACCAGCAGTGGAGGTGAGTACCGACTGTACACAGAGTGAACACTCCGTAAAGCTCCCTCCACACGGCCCCGTCACACACCCCCAGGTCAGACACAGAGTGAACACTCCGTAAAGCTCCCTCCACACGGCCCCGTCACACACCCCCAGGTCAGACACAGAGTGAACACTCCGTAAAGCTCCCTCCACACGGCCCCGTCACACACCCCCAGGTCAGACACAGAGTGAACACTCCGTAAAGCTCCCTCCACACGGCCCCGTCACACACCCCCAGGTCAGACACAGAGTGAACACTCCGTAAAGCTCCCTCCACACGGCCCCGTCACACACCCCCAGGTCAGACACAGAGTGAACACTCCGTAAAGCTCCCTCCACACGGCCCCGTCACACACCCCCAGGTCAGACACAGAATGAACACTCCGTAAAGCTCCCTCCACACGGCCCCGTCACACACCCCCAGGTCAGACACAGAGTGAACACTCCGTAAAGCTCCCTCCACACGGCCCCGTCACACACCCCCAGGTCAGACACAGAGTGAACACTCCGTAAAGCTCCCTCCACACGGCCCCGTCAGACACAGAATGAACACTCCGTAAAGCTCCCTCTGTACGATCCCAGAACACACCCCCAGGGTCAGACACAGAGTGAAGCTCCCTCTGTACGATCCCAGAACACACACCCAGGGTCAGACACAGAGTGAATTTCCCTCCGAACGGTCCCATCACACACTCCTGTGGTCAGACACAGAGTGAATCTCCCTCCACACTGTCCCATCGCACAATCCTGGAGTCAGATATAGAGTGAAGCTCCCTCCACACTGCTCTATGACACACTCACCCTGGGTCTGATTCAGAATAAAACTCCTTTGACACTGTCAGGTCCTGATGGTGCGGTGTGTTAGTAGGGCTCATGCGTGTTTCCCCATCTATCCCGAACCTTCCATCTTTTGTCTGGAATTGTGCATTTTCGTAATTACGAAAACCTCTCGATAATATCGTTCTCACCTACCCTGCGGACTCACTGTGGTGGACTGTGAGGTTATGGGTTTGTTGATTTGGGGTGCATGAACAGGAGTCATTTCGGCTTTACGTCGGGGACCTGGGGTGTGGAAAATGCTGCCCCTCCCACAGAGGCTGCCGCCTTGGCTTTATACAAGCTTTTGATTCGCTTTCTAAGTAAAGTCGCAACACATCCACAAATGAGGAATATGTGCGTGACGATAACGAAATAACAAAATGTTAAACGGCCCGTGATGAGTGCTTTGGGAAACCATCATGCAGCCCCGCCCCGATCCCAAATTCGTAGATGTCGGCAGCTGCTGGGAATGAGGAAAACCCACTGCCCGTGGCATGGCACCGAGAGTGCCCCACCCCCTGCCGAAGCTGGCGTAGAGGGTAGTTAGAGCCGCCCATTGGGTTGTGGGTGGCGAACGCAACTACCCCCCCTCCCCCCGTCGCTCTGTCACATTAATGTTCATTTTCCTTCTCTCCAGCCAGCCCTGACCCCAGTGAGGGATTCATGAACATTCTGCCATGGACTTCAGCAGGAGTTTCGCAATCTGACTGACCCCTGGTGCAATCTTGGACCAGATCGATACAGCGGGAGTCCGTTATGGATTAGATGACTGTTTGTGTGTGTTTGTTCGAGTTGCCTGTTCTGGACCCGTGGTGATCTGTGTCCTACCTGTCTATCGTTATTTATGTACCAGATATTTATGGCTATTTATAAAATTCCTGCAAACACTGTGTCTGGTGTCTCCCGTGTCTCTCATTACCATGACTGCAAACACACAAGTTCAGATGGAAATACTGGTGTCAGTCCCCTGGAACACTATCAGTTATTCCTGGCGAGTCACGTCTCCCAGGTACGGTTTCAATCGGATGAGGGCTTCGGCCTGCACTACCCTATCAGGCACCCCAGCAACCTCGTTCCTTTAATGCAGTGGCGTGCTTGGTGCTCCCACTGTGGTCTAACTTGTGCCCACCGTTCTTGCATGACCTCTCCACGGGAAAGCATTCTATGTGACTTTCCGACCACTTTTTGACCGGTCCTGTTGCTTTTAAGGATTTGTGGACACATTCCAAGGTCCCAGTGCATCGTAAGGAGCAGAATGGGGCTACTCGGCCCATCGAGCCTGTTCCGACATTCGAACATGGCTGATTTATTGTTTCTCTCGACCCCATTGTCCTGCCTTCTCCTCGTGGCCTTTGACACTCTGACTAATCAAGAGCCAATCAACCTCTACTTTAGATACACCCAATGAATTGACCTCCACAGCCATCTGTGGCAATGAATTCCACAGATTTACCACCCTCTGGCTAAAGAAATTTATCTTCACGTCTGTGATGTCTGTGTCCTCTGGTCCTGGACTCCCCCACTTTAGAAAAAACTCTCTCAACGTCCACTCTAGGCCTTTAATTATTTGATCGGCTTCAATGAGATCCCTTGTTGGGATTAGATTCCATTGACCACGTTTCTGCCCAATGCACCAGACTGACTGTATTGCCCTGAACCTAAAGCTATCTTCACCGTCACCTGCGCGACCAGGTCAGTACCACCATCACACCTCTCTGCGACCTTGAACAAAATCCAGTTACAGAAAGCAGGTGACGGGGAACTGAGGCCAGTGGGCAGGGCCTGTTTAATCCTCACTACCTGCCCGCCGTTGCCTCTCTCCCGTGGGTCCTTGGACTGACACACGTATAACCAGCCTCCCATGTGTACACACATCAGTTGCATTACCTTCACTGGGCTGTTGACCGTTGAAAACCGAAACCAACGTTGAAAGAGAGAGAGAAGTGGGGATAGAGGGGAAAGGAGAGGGGGAGAGAGCGAGAGAGAGGAAGAGAAGGGGAGAGAGACAGAGGGAGAAAGTGAGACAGAGGGAAAGAAAGCGAGAGGGGTCTCTTCCAGAGTCAGAGTCACAGAAAGAGAGACAGCGAGATAACATCTCTTCATACAGGAGATTGTACAAAAACGACTTTTATAAAACTTTGCAAATGAATGAAGTTTTGTGGAGCTAACTCTGGCGCTGTGTCCCGGCCAGAGCGCGTCTTACAGGGCGGATTGTGTGGGCATAGAGGCGAGGGCTAGGCTCTGGGCGCCACCGGGTTCCGGAGCCTTAGGCACAGCGGCGCTCTCGGTGCGGAACGTCGTAGACTTGCCGGCGCGGAAGATGCCCGAGTTCTTGATGGTCTGGCGGAAGTTCTCCGCCACGAAGTGGTAAAGCAGGGGGTTGAGGCAACCGTTGGAGGCCGCCAGACACAGGGTCACCACAACGGCTTTCTGCACTGCCAGGGTGAAGGGCCGGCAGTGGTGGTCCTGTATCATCAGGTGTAGGTGCACGGGCCGGATGATGTGATAGGGCAAGAAGCAGAAACGGAAGGGAGGACGATGAACACTATGCAGACGGGTCTCCGAGAGGGGCGCAGCGACCTGTGCCGCCACTGCGTGGGCGAGCAGAGCCGGCGCATGATGCCGGCGTAGCAGGCGAGGATGGTGAGAAAGGGCAGGATGAAGCCCAGCACCAGCGCCATGTAGTTCAACTTGAGGAGCAGTTTCCAGGTCATGTTTTGCGGCTCGAAGCAGCGGAGGCTGTCGTGATCACCCTGCGGAGTCGCCATCAGGAAGGGCGCCGCGGCAAGACCCACGAAGAGCCAGATGGTGAGGCAAACGGCGAACCGTCAGCAAACTCTCGGCCTGTACCGGGTGCACGATAGCGATGTAGCGGAAGACGCTGAGCGTTGTTAGGAACAGGATACTGGAGTATAGGTTGAGGTAGAAGGCATAACTGCTGATGCGGCACAGGAAGGTGCCCAGTGGCCACTCGTTAAGACTGTAGTAGGCGATGCGGGTGGGCAGCGTCAGGTTGAAGAAGAGGTCCGAGATGGCCAGGTTGATCATGAAGATGATGTTGGCCGTCTTGCGGCGGGTGAGACCCACGAACACGTAGAGCGCAGTGCCGTTCCCCGCCACACCCACCACCAGTACCACGCTGTAGACGCTGGTGAAGGCCGGGAGCTTGAAATCGTTGATGTCGCAGCTGTTGCTGGAGATGTTTCCGTTCATCGCTGTCCCGGGGGAGGAGGGAACCAGCGCTGCTGCGTGGGAGGGGGGAGAAGAGGGACAGCGTTGGTGGGGGTTACTGACGCCGTGGACCAAGGGTAGGGGAAGGGGTGGGAGGGGGAAGAAGGGAATGGGAGGAAGGGAGGGGAGGTCGACAGTGGGGAGTTGGGAGGAAGAATGTGGAGGAGAGGGAGGAGGAGTGGGGGGAGGGGTGGAAAGAGAAGCGATGAACAGGGAGGGGAGCAACGGGGAGGGGTGGAACTGGGAAGTGAGGAAAGGGGATGGGTGGAATGGGGAGGGATGAAACAGAGGGAGAGGAATGGGGAAGGGTGGAACTCGAAGGGAGAACACTCCCAGGAACTCCTTTGAATTCTGCTGAGGAGGTGAACAGGAGGCAGAGGCTGTTGTAGACAGAAATATCAGGAGGTGGGAGAGCACGGGAGGGTGGTGTATATTTCTCCTGTGGATGTTCCCGCTCTAAAACCTTTGGATACTGGTGAGGAGTGAGGGAATGGTGGGGTAGCCTCTCTGGGAAAATTGGGAACATCATTAATGGGACCATTGGTGCCACATCTCTCTCCGTTGTACACCATAAGACATAGAAGCAGAGTATGGTCATTCTACTCTGCCATTCCATCATGCTGATTTATTTTTCCTCTGAACTCCATTCTCCTGTCTTCTTCCCGTAGCCTTTGATGACTTTACTAATCGAGAACCTATCAACCTCCACTTTAAATATACTCAATGACTTGGCCTCCAGGTTCATCGCCCTCTAGCTAAAGAAATTCCTCCTCATCTTTGTTCTAAAGGGACATCAAGATCCTCGTGGTAGGTTGATCCTGAAGATGAAGACATCAGGGATCCACAGAGACTTTGTTGTCATACCTCGAACTGGCCACCAGAGGGAGTCAGAAACGATAAGTCCGACCCCTTCCTGCTCACCTGTCTGTTAGGCTAATTAGTAGTTCATTGTTATCACCCGTGCTGTCTGCATTCTAGACTACCAGGTTGAGCAAACTTCGTTTTCTCCGAAGTGGAGAAGGTTGAGAAGTAACCTAATAGAAGTGTACAAAATTGTGAAAGGGACAAGTGGGGGTAATTGAATCTTTTCCTGCAGTGAAAACATCAAATGCCAGCGGGCATAGGTTCAAGGTGAGGAGACAAAGGTTTAAATGAGAATTGAGAAGCAAGTTTGTTTTTACAGAGGGGGTAGTGGGACCAGGTAAATATGAAAACAATGTTTAAGAGTTATTTTGACAGATTGATAGATATACAGGGAATGGGCGAGTGTGGACCACGTGCAGACAGATGGGATTAGTTTAGACTGGCATTTTGGTCAGCACAGACATGTTGGGTCAAAGGGATTCTTCCCCTGTTCCATGTTCTACGACGTAGCTCACAAGGTGCAAAAACAAAACAAAAATAATATTGCGAACGGGAGTTGTAGAGTCCCTGAACGTGAAATCTGTAGGTTGTGGAATCTGTTCGGAACTGAGGTGAGTGAGAAGTTATCCTTGCCGGTTCAGGAGCCTAGCGGTTGAAGAATAACTGTTGAAAGTCATTCTTCTTGCAGGTCTTTACAAGAAACTAAAGACATACTATAGAATTTACAGAAAACTATACACAAACGTAGACTGACAAACAACCAACGTGCAAATGAAGGCAAATTGTGCGAAATAATAACACAGAGGACATGAATCCTTGAAAGTGAGTCTGTAGGTCATAGAATCAATTCGCTCGTTCAGGAGCCTGATGTTTGGAAGGCAGTAACTGTTCCTGAACCTAGCGGTGTTTCCGGCCGGTGCTGTAGCGGAAAACGGCTGGCTCCTTGCACGCTTTCCATCCGTGCTAGGCTGAGAGTCTCGGCCTCGTGAAAAAAAAAAGTCAAACGCAAAACGGCAAAACTGCCGCCTGACGAGCCAAAGGGTGCGGGAGCTCAGGCTCCTGTGCCTCCTGCCTGATGCTAGTAGCGAGAAGAGTGCATGGCCTAGACGGAGGGGTTCTCGATGATGGACGCCGTTCTCTTGTGCCAGTGCTCCTTGTAAATTTTATCAGTGGTGGGGGTGGGGGTATGGTGTGCATTTGATGGACTGCGCTCTATCCGCCAATTTCTGTTCCTGGGCTTTAGAGTTTTCATACTAGACAGTGACTCAACCATTTAGGATACTCTCCACGGTGTATCTATTGAAGTTTGTCAAAGTTTTTAGTGACATGCTGAATCTACGCAATCTTCGAAGAAAAAGGGAGAGGCGTGTTGTGCCATCTTTCCGGTGGCATTTACGTATACGTATCAATGTGGTATACGTATATGTATATGGTATACGTTTACATATCAATGTGCTACCCCAACTGACTTTCCAAAATGCTTCCCCTCTCATTTCTTAAGATAAATTTACATCGTATCTGTAATTGCTGGAAAGAAGTTTTTTTCTTCTGCCCGTGTTTAGGGCAGCGGTGAAGGTCTCTGGCGGTGTTCGGGGCTGTCGTCATCATCCCAGTAGCTTGGTTTGACTACTGTCAGTCACCCAAGTCCAGGACTGCCGTCGCATTCAGGCGCAGGAGGATTCTTCATTGCTGCTTCCGTAACAAATGTGATTTACCTGTCAGGTTGTTGGCCCCGATCTAAACTCCGGAACCCGGACCACTCTTTGTCTGGCCTCCACCACTTGACCTGTTTGGCATGAGTGCCCCAACCAAGAACCAAAGCACAAAAGCCCTGACTCCAGTCAGCATAGCTCTCCGGGTCACTGAGGCTCGCAAGCCTTCAAACCACGGCGAGGTTGTGATCCTGTACGAGGAAAGAGTCTGGTCCTGTAGAAAGCCTAGGTTTGTTCTCTGTGAATGGGCAGGTAATCAAAAGGAATTTAGACAGACTAGATAAGAAAGGATCCCATCATGCACAGTGGTGAGAGGCAGGGACATAAAATCAGATTTTCTTGCAGCGCAGTTGCCGTGGGAGGGAGCGGGCATAGGAATCACATTGAAGATTGGAAGGCTGAAAGAGAGTCACAGTGGAAAGGATGTTTCCACAGTGGGAGAGTCTCGGACCAGATGGCACAGCCTCAGAACAAGAAGGGTTTCCCATGAGAACAGATGAGGAGCAATTTCTTTAAGCAGAAGATTATGAATCTGTGTAATTCATTGCCAGAGACGGCTGTGAATCATTGGGTATATTTGATAGGTTCTTGATTAGTGAGGGTGTCAAATGTTACAAGAAGGCAGGAGAATGGGGTTGAGAGGGATAATGAATCAGCCGTGGTGGAATAGCAGGACAGACTCAATGAACTGACTGGCCTAATTCCGCTCCTAATGTCTTATAGTTTTATGGACCGCGCATGGCAGCAAAGCAAGACGTGTGTGGGGTAGGGTGGGGGATTATTTGCAGAGTGGGGAAGAGAGATGGGTGGGAGGTATTGCTGTGGCACGGAGCTCGTACAGCCCAAACTGGTCAAATGTCTCCCCGTTGCGTAGCAACCCGTGTGTCCAGGAGCTGGGGCTCGGAGACTGCAGCAACCCAACATCTGATCCGCCGAGTTAGCAACAGGCCGCCGGAGTCTGCCCCGGACAACGGCTCCACGGGCTGGGGACGGCCAACAGGTAGAGCGGTCGGCTTCGGGACCCACAGCTCCGCGAGAGGTGGGGGATATTTACACCTCCGGCCCCCGTCTCCACATTAAACCACGAGTGAGAAAGAGGAAGGGAGGGGCGAGGGCAGCTGCGTTTTGGGTCTCTCCAGCCGCAGCAAACGGTTAACTGAATATCGCCTTCCAACCCGAGCGCTATAATCCACGGCGGGAGCAGGGGGAAGGGGAGACACCGCGGACAGGGGGTTAAGGCGGCAGAGACACACACACACACACACTTCCTCAGTATAGGAGTCCGTTCGGCCCCTCGCTCTAGGAATAAACTCTAAATCGAGGCGTTGGAGACCTGCACGGATTTAAACGAGAGAAAGTTACCAGAGAGCGCTTACCAAGTGGGGGGAGGCCTGACCCTTGACACCTGGACCCGAGTCGCTCTCCGCTTTCTCCGCGCCTCGTGAAAATGAAACAAATTTGCGGTGAGCAGCTCGCTAAAGGAAGCCGGTGTATCCGGAGGGGAGGGAGTGCGGGAGAGGGAGGAGGAGGGAGAGATGGAGGGAAGGGAAAAAGTGAGTGGGAGTGGGGAGGGAGTGAGGGCAGAGGGAGAGGGGAGGGAAGGGGAGGGAGGTGAGAAGGGTGAAGGGGAGACGGAGAACGGAGGGAGGGGAGTGGGACAGGAGAGAAAGAGGGAGAGTGGGGAGAGGGGGAGATGAAAAAGGGAGGGAGAGAGGGGAATGGAGCGGGGAAGGAGAACGGAGAGGGGACGGGCGAGGGAGGGGGGAGAGAGGAGGAAGAGAGGGAGGATGGAGAATGAAGAGGGAGGGGTGGAGAGGGGAGGGAGAGAGGGGAGATGGAGGGTGGAAGGACGAGGGAGGAGGGAGAGGGAGAGGGTGGGAGGAGGAAGGACGGAGTGAGAGGGAGTGGAGAGTGAGAAGGGAGGGAGGGGGAATACAGGAATGGGGAGTGAGAGGGAGGGGTAGGGAGGAGGGAGAGGGTGAGGGGAGGGGTTGTAAATGGGCAGTCGACAGAGAGAGAGGGTGGGGTGAAAGGCAGAAGCGTGGGCGGGAGTGGTGTGGGGATGGAGAGGGGAGGGGGGGACGAGGGAGGAAGGAGAAGAGGAAGAGGAGGTGGTGGGAGAGGGAGAAGGGAAGGGCGATGGAGAGCAAGAAGAGAGGGTGGGGGAGAGGAGAGGGAGGGGAGAGGGGGTGTAGAGGGGAGGGAAAGGCTGGAAATGGTGAGGGCTGGGGAGAGGGAGAGAGGGAAAGATGGGAAGAAGAGAGTTAAGGGTGGAGAGGGAAGGGGTAGAGGTTAGAGAGGGAGATGGGAGGGGGAGGGAGAGGGTGAGGGGAGGGATGGGGACAGCAAGAGGAGAGGAGGGGAGAAGGACGGGGAGGGAGATGGAGAGGGAGGGAGGATAGAGAAGGGGGGAGAGAGGGGGATGCAGAGGAGAGGCAGTGGATGAAGGGGGAGGAAGGGGTGGAGAGGGGGGAGGAAGGGGTGGAGAGGGGGGAGGAAGGGAGAGAGGGAAGGGGATTGGAGAGGGACTGAAGAGGGTGAGACGGAGAGGTGCGAGGGTGAGAAGGTGAGGGAGGGAGAGGGAAGGGGGAGGGGAGTGGAGGGGGAGAGGGACAGAGGAATCACAGAAGGGAGAAGGGGAAGAGGAGAGTCAGGGGACAGAGGATATGTGTCCAGGGTAATACTTCATTGACTGATAAGTCTCAGCGCAGGGCTGAGAATTTGGATCAATGGGGAACATTCGATTCCCACCTGATCATAACTGCTTCTCCATGAACCCAGAGCTGGCAGCAGTACTTCCCCACCAGTTCTGCTGGTCCTGTCCTCACGTACTGTGTGGTAGAGGGGTGAGGTGCCCAAAGTAAAGCTGCAGGAACCCATCGCTGGGTGACATGCCTGTCTCAGAATTAGAAGCAGGTTTATTCTCACAGACACTCCGACCCATCACACACCCCTGGATCAGACACAGAGTGAAACTCCCTCCACACTGTCCCATCACACACTCCTGGTCAGACACAGAATGAAACTCCCTCCACACTGTCCCATCACACCCTCTTGGGTCAGACACAGAATGAAACTCCCTCCACACTGTCCGATCACACACTCCTGGATCAGACACAGAGTGAATCTCCCTCCACACCATCCCATCACACATTCCTCGATCAGACACAGAGTGAAACTCCTTCTGCACTGTCCCATCACACGCTCCTGGGGTCAGACACAGAATGAAACTCCCTCCGCACTTTCCCATCACACACTCCGGGATCAGACAGAGCAAAACTCCCTCCACACCATCCCGTCACACATTCCCAGGGTCAGACACAGAGTGAATCTACCTCCACACCGTCCCATCACACACTCCTGGATGAGACACAGAGCGAACCTCTCTACACACTGTCCCATCACACACTCCTGGATCAGATACAGAGTGTATCTCCCTCCACACCGAACCATCACACACTCCTGGATCCACACAGAGCGAAACTCTCTCCACACCATTCCATCACACACTCCTGGGTCAGACACAGAGCGAAACTCTCTCTACACTGTCCCATCAAACACTCCTGGGTCAGACACAGAATGAAACTCCCTCCGCACTGTCCGATCACACACTCCTGGATCAGACACAGAGCAAATCTCCCTCCACACCATCCAATCACACATTCCCAGGGTCAGACACAGAGTGAAACTCCCTCCACACCGTCCCATCACACACTCCCGGGATAAGACACACAGTGAAGCTCCTTCCACACTTTCCCATCACACACTCCTGGGGTCAGACACAGAGTGAATCTCCCTCCACACTGTCCCATCACACACTCCCCGGGGCAAGACAGAGAGTGTACCTCCATCCACACCATCCCATCACAGACTCCTGGATCAGACACAGAGTGAATCTCCCTCCACACCATCCCATCACACACTCCTGGGTCAGACACAGAATGAAACTCCCTCCGCACTGTCCGATCACACACTCCTGGATCTGACACAGAGCGAATCTCCCTCCACACCATCCCATCACACACTCTCAGGGTCAGACACAGAGTGAAACTCCCTCCACAACGTTCCATCTCACACTGCTGGATCAGAAACACCCTCCACACCGTCCCATCACACACTCCCGGGATAAGACACACAGTGAAGCTCCTTCCACACTTTCCCATCACACACTCCTGGGGTCAGACACAGAGTGAATCTCCCTCCACACTGTCCCATCACACACTCCTGGGTCAGACACAGAATGAAACTCCCTCCACACCATCCCATCACACACTCCTGGGTCAGACACAGAATGAAACTCCCTCCGCACTGTCCGATCACACACTCCTGGATCTGACACAGAGCGAATCTCCCTCCACACCATCCCATCACACATTCCCAAGGTCAGACACAGAGTGAAGCTCCCTCCAAACCATCCCATCACACACTCCCAGGGTCAGACACAGAGTGAAACTCCCCACAAACAGCCCCATCACACATTCCCAGGGTCAGACACAGAGCAAAACTCCCTCCACACTCTCCCATCACACACTCCTGGGATCAGACACAGAGCATAACTCCCTCCACACCGTCCCATCACACACTCCTGGGTCAGACACAGAATGAAACTCCCTCCACACAGTCCCATCACACACTCCTGGGTCAGACACAGAATGAAACTCCCTCCACACGACCCCATCACACAGTCCTGGGTCAGACACAGACAGAAACTCCCCCCATGCTGTCCCATCACACACTCCCGGGGTCAGACACAGAGTGAATCTCCCTTCGCACTGTCCGATCACACACTCCTGGATCAGACACAGAGCGAATCTCCCTCCACACCGTCCCATCACACATTCCTCGATCAGACACAGAGTGAAATTCCTTCCGCACTTTCCCATCACACACTCCGGGATCAGACAGAGCAAAACTCCCTCCACACCATCCCATCACACATTTCCAGGGTTAGACACAGAGTGAATCGACCTCCACACCATCCTATCACACACTCCTGGATCAGACACAGAGTGAAACTCCCCCCACACCATCCCATCACACACTCCTGGATCAGATACAAAGCAAATCTCCCTCCACACCGTCCCATCACACACTCCTGGGGCAGACAGAGAATGAAACTCCCTCCGCACTGTCCCATCACACACTCCTGGGTCAGACACAGAATGAAACTCCCTCCACACTGTCCCATCACACCCTCTTGGGTCAGACACAGAATGAAACTCCCTCCACACTGTCCGATCACACACTCCTGGATCAGACACAGAGTGAATCTCCCTCCACACCATCCCATCACACATTCCTCGATCAGACACAGAGTGAAACTCCTTCTGCACTGTCCCATCACACGCTCCTGGGGTCAGACACAGAATGAAACTCCCTCCGCACTTTCCCATCACACACTCCGGGATCAGACAGAGCAAAACTCCCTCCACACCATCCCGTCACACATTCCCAGGGTCAGACACAGAGTGAATCTACCTCCACACCGTCCCATCACACACTCCTGGATGAGACACAGAGCGAACCTCTCTACACACTGTCCCATCACACACTCCTGGATCAGATACAGAGTGTATCTCCCTCCACACCGAACCATCACACACTCCTGGATCCACACAGAGCGAAACTCTCTCCACACCATCCCATCACACACTCCTGGGTCAGACACAGAGCGAAACTCTCTCTACACTGTCCCATCAAACACTCCTGGGTCAGACACAGAATGAAACTCCCTCCGCACTGTCCGATCACACACTCCTGGATCAGACACAGAGCAAATCTCCCTCCACACCATCCAATCACACATTCCCAGGGTCAGACACAGAGTGAAACTCCCTCCACACCGTCCCATCACACACTCCTGGGATAAGACACACAGTGAAGCTCCTTCCACACTTTCCCATCACACACTCCTGGGGTCAGACACAGAGTGAATCTCCCTCCACACTGTCCCATCACACACTCCCGGGGCAAGACAGAGAGTGTACCTCCATCCACACCATCCCATCACAGACTCCTGGATCAGACACAGAGTGAATCTCCCTCCACACCATCCCATCACACACTCCTGGGTCAGACACAGAATGAAACTCCCTCCGCACTGTCCGATCACACACTCCTGGATCTGACACAGAGCGAATCTCCCTCCACACCATCCCATCACACACTCCTGGGGCAGACAGAGAATGAAACTCCCTCCGCACTGTCCCATCACACACTCCTGGGTCAGACACAGAATGAAACTCCCTCCACACTGTCCCATCACACCCTCTTGGGTCAGACACAGAATGAAACTCCCTCCACACTGTCCGATCACACACTCCTGGATCAGACACAGAGTGAATCTCCCTCCACACCATCCCATCACACATTCCTCGATCAGACACAGAGTGAAACTCCTTCTGCACTGTCCCATCACACGCTCCTGGGGTCAGACACAGAATGAAACTCCCTCCGCACTTTCCCATCACACACTCCGGGATCAGACAGAGCAAAACTCCCTCCACACCATCCCGTCACACATTCCCAGGGTCAGACACAGAGTGAATCTACCTCCACACCGTCCCATCACACACTCCTGGATGAGACACAGAGCGAACCTCTCTACACACTGTCCAATCACACACTCCTGGATCAGATACAGAGTGTATCTCCCTCCACACCGAACCATCACACACTCCTGGATCCACACAGAGCGAAACTCTCTCCACACCATCCCATCACACACTCCTGGGTCAGACACAGAGCGAAACTCTCTCTACACTGTCCCATCAAACACTCCTGGGTCAGACACAGAATGAAACTCCCTCCGCACTGTCCGATCACACACTCCTGGATCAGACACAGAGCAAATCTCCCTCCACACCATCCCATCACAGACTCCTGGATCAGACACAGAGTGAATCTCCCTCCACACCATCCCATCACACACTCCTGGGTCAGACACAGAATGAAACTCCCTCCGCACTGTCCGATCACACACTCCTGGATCTGACACAGAGCGAATCTCCCTCCACACCATCCCATCACACACTCTCAGGGTCAGACACAGAGTGAAACTCCCTCCACAACGTTCCATCTCACACTGCTGGATCAGAAACACCCTCCACACCGTCCCATCACACACTCCGGGATAAGACACACAGTGAAGCTCCTTCCACACTTTCCTATCACACACTCCTGGGGTCAGACACAGAGTGAATCTCCCTCCACACCATCCCATCACACATTCCCAAGGTCAGACACAGAGTGAAGCTCCCTCCAAACCATCCCATCACACACTCCCAGGGTCAGACACAGAGTGAAACTCCCACAAACAGCCCCATCACACATTCCCAGGGTCAGACACAGAGCAAAACTCCCTCCACACTCTCCCATCACACACTCCTGGGATCAGACACAGAGCATAACTCCCTCCACACCGTCCCATCACACACTCCTGGGTCAGACACAGAATGAAACTCCCTCCACACTACCCCATCACACAGTCCTGGGTCAGACACAGACAGAAACTCCCCCCATGCTGTCCCATCACACACTCCCGGGGTCAGACACAGAGTGAATCTCCCTTCGCACTGTCCGATCACACACTCCTGGATCAGACACAGAGCGAATCTCCCTCCACACCGTCCCATCACACATTCCTCGATCAGACACAGAGTGAAATTCCTTCCGCACTTTCCCATCACACACTCCGGGATCAGACAGAGCAAAACTCCCTCCACACCATCCCATCACACATTCCCAGGGTTAGACACAGAGTGAATCGACCTCCACACCATCCTATCACACACTCCTGGATCAGACACAGAGTGAAACTCCCCCCACACCATCCCATCACACACTCCTGGATCAGATACAAAGCAAATCTCCCTCCACACCGTCCCATCACACACTCCTGGGGCAGACAGAGAATGAAACTCCCTCCGCACTGTCCCATCACACACTCCTGGGTCAGACACAGAATGAAACTCCCTCCACACTGCCCCATCACACACTCCTGGGTCAGACACAGAGAGAAACTCCCTCCATACAGTCCCATCACACACTGCTAAATCAGACACAGAGAGAAACTCCCTCCACACTGTCCCATCACACACCTCCAGTGTCAGACATAGAGCGAATCTCCCTCCACACCGTCCCAACACACATTTCTGGGTCAGACACAGAGCGAAGCTCTCTCTACACTGTCCCATCACACACTCCGAAGGTCAGACACAGAGTGAAACTCTCTCCACACCGTCCCATCACACACTCCCAGGGTCAGACACAGAGTGAAGCTCCCTCCACACTGTCCCTTCACACACTCCTGGATCAGACACAGAGTGAAACTCCCTTCACACTGTCCGATCACACACTCCCGATCAGACACAGAGCGAATCTTCCTCCACACCGTCCCATCACACATTCCTCGATCAGACACAGAGTGAAACTCCTTCTGCACTGTCCCATCACAGGCTCCTGGGGTCAGACACAGAATGAAACTCCCTCCGCACTTTCCCATCACACACTCTGGGATCAGAGAGAGCAAAACTCCCTCCACACCATCCCATCACACATTCCCAGGGTTAGACACAGAGTGAATCTACCTCCACACCATCCTATCACACACTCCTTGATCAGACACAGAGTGAAACTCCCCACAAACAGTCCCATCACACATTCCCAGGGTCAGACACAGAGCTAAACTCCTTCCACACTGTCCCATCACACACTCCTGGGATCAGATACAGAGCATAACTCCCTCCACACCGTCCCATCACACACTCCTGGGTCAGACAAAGAATGAAACTCCCTCCACACTGTCCCATCACACACTCCTGGGTCAGACACAGAATGAAACTCCCTCCACACTATCCCATCACACAGTCCTGGGTCAGACACAGACAGAAACTCCCCCCATGCTGTCCCATCAAACACTCCCAGGGTCAGACACAGAGTGAAACTCCCTTCGCACTGTCCGATCACACACTCCTGGATCAGACACAGAGCGAATCTCCCTCCACACCGTCCCATCACACATTCCTCGATCAGACACAGAGTGAAATTCCTTCCGCACTGTCCCATCACACGCTCCTGGGGTCAGACACAGAATGAAACTCCCTCCGCACTTTCCCATCACACACTCTGGGATCAGACAGAGCAAAACTCCCTCCACAACATCCCATCACGCATTCCCAGGGTTAGACACAGAGTGAATCTACCTCCACACCATCCTATCACACACTCCTGGATCAGACACAGAGTGAAACTCCCTCCACACCATCCCATCACACACTCCTGGATCAGAAACAAAGCGGATCTCACTCCACACCGTCCCATCACACACTCCTGGGGCAGACAGAGAATGAAACTCCCTCCACACTGTCCCATCACACACTCCTGGGTCAGACACAGAATGAAACTCCCACCACACTGCCCCATCACACACTCCTGGGTCAGACACAGAGAGAAACTCCCTCCACGCTGTCCCATCACACACTGCTGAATCAGAAACAGAGAGAAACTCCCTCCACACTGTCCCATCACACACTTCCAGTGTCAGACACAGAGCGAATCTCCCTCCACACCGTCCCAACACACATTCCTGGGTCAGACACAGAGTGAAACTCCTTCTGCACTGTCCCATCACACGCTCCTGGGGTCAGACACGGAATGAAACTCCCTCCACACTTTCCCATCACACACTCCGGGATCAGACAGAGCAAAACTCACTCCACACCATCCCATCACACATTCCCAGGGTTAGACATAGAGTGAATCTACCTCCACACCATCCTATCACACACTCCTGGATCAGACACAGAGTGAAACTCCCTCCACACCATCCCATCACACACTCCTGGATCAGATACAAAGCGAATCTCCCTCCACACCGTCCCATCACACACTCCTGGGGCAGACACAGAATGAAACTCCCTCCACCCTGTCCCATCACACACTTCTGGGTCAGACACAGAATGAAACTCCCTCCACACTGCCCCTTCGCACACTCCTGGGTCAGACACAGAGAGAAACTCCCTCCACGCTGTCCCATCACACACTGCTGAATCAGACACAGAGAGAAACTCCCTACACACTGTCCCATCACACACTCCCAGTGTCAGACGAAGAGTGAAGCTCCCTCCCACACCGTCCCATCACACACTCCTGGATCAGACACAGAGTGAAACTCCCTCCACACCATCCCATCACACACTCCAGGAACGGATACAGAGTGTATCTCCCTCCACACTGTCCCATCACACACTCCTGGATCAGACACAGAGCGAAACTCCCTCCACACCGTCCCATCACACACTCCCGGGGTCAGACACAGAGAGGAGCTGTGCTGACTGAGCTGGGAGAAATCGAGGCAAAACTACTGGATAAAGTTCGTGGAATACTTTGGAGGTGGCTCTAAAAGTCTCTTCGACAACTGAGTGAGTGACGGCGCTGGTGGGGAAGCTCGGTGTGGAGTTTTACTGCCGGTTTGGACTGAGTTTGTTGGCGGCTGCAAACTGCGTAGCTCCCAGCTGCGGCCGCTGGCAACTCGCCAGGAAGCCGGTTCGCTCCAAAACCGGAGGCAAACGCCGTCGTTCCCCCCCATTGACAGCGGGGCAACGTTCCTCCTCCATTGTTTTCCTGATTTTCGTCCGGTGTTGGTGCCGGAGCATCTGGAAGGACGTTTCGGCCTCTCCCGGCCTGGGTCTCTGCAAGTCCGACGGAGCCTTTCCTGGCGTCGAGCCAGCGAGGAACTGTCGACTGCAAACTTTCCCGGCCAGTTATTCGACTCGTTCCAGGACTTCTAACCGGCACCGCTGTAGGATTCTCGGACTGGAAAGAGCGCCAGCATGCCGGACCGGTCTCCAGGGAGTCGCGGGCCTTCGGGGAGTTACGGAAGGGCGGCTGCCTCCCCGGCCTCGGACAACGCCCTTTTTCGGTCGGTGAAGGTGGAACGTGGGGTGCAATGTATTTTGCGCCCTGGAATGACACTAGAAAAGTGTACGGAGGCAATGGAGGACCTTGTTGGGAAAGGTGGTATTCTGGCCACCGAGAAGGAGTTTGGAAAGGCGGTGTTTTATCTGGTGAATGAAGAGCTAGTGCACCGGGCCCTAAGCAGGGGAGTCACGGTAGACAACATCTTTTTACCTATGGAGCTGGTGACGGCCCCCACGCAACGTATCGTGCTTGGGCATGTTAAGCCTTTCATTCCAAATGAGGACTTGCTACCCCCACTGGCCCGTTTAGGGCAAGTAAGGTCGGAGATCACTGCCATCCGACACAAATTTAAGAGACGCACCCTCCGCACCGTAATCTCTTTCCGGCGTCAGGTATTCATGCAGCTGGAAAGGGAGGACGATGTTGAGGGCCGGTTTACTGTCCGGCATGAGGGAGTGGATTATCAGGTGTACTGGAGCTCCGAGCGCCCGCGGTGCCATGCGTGCAGGGGGGTGGGGCACTTTCGGAGGGACTGTCCTGCCGCCCGGAACCCGAGGGAGCCCATTTCGGGCACCAGTGCCCCAGCTACCTCTGCCCCTGATCCTACTCCTGCGCGTGCGTCTGCGCCTGCATCTGACCCTGCCCCCGCCCGTGATCCTGCCCCAGCCCCTCACCCTGCCCCTGCCCCTGCCCCTACGGTTGGGTCGGTCCCTGCTCCTCTCCCTGTGGTTCAGGTGGGGGACGGGGTGGAGTCTGTGCGGAGTAAGAAGGCAAAGGGGAAATCCAAACACAGTAAGAAGCGGGCCTTTGAGGCTGCAGAGCTCACGCCCATTTCGCCTGAAGTGGAGCGTGGGGCTCGGGGAGGTGCGCAAGCAGACGGGGCGATGGAAACAGAGAGCGCCGCCCCATCGGTGAAGCCTGCACCTGTGTGCTCCTCCGGTGTGAAGAGGAGAAGGGAACGTTCCCGCAAGAGGGCAGGGGATGTAGATGCGGAGGAGTCCCAGGAAGGGGTGGGAATCCGGGTAGGGGTTGGTTCTAAACCTGAGTCCCCAAATGTTGCCACCAGTCCTAGGGAAGATGGTGTGGTTGTGCAAATAGCTTGTGATAGCCCTGTTTGCACAAATGAGGCAGCCCTGGAGGCCTCCACCCAGGACCTACAAGTCAGCGCCTCTCTGGAGGCCAGTGTACCAAATAATGTAAGAGGAGACGAGACAAAGCTCTCTCATTCTCAGCACCAGGCTGCTTGTGAATCCCTTGGACCAAAGGTGCCGGGTTCCCCTCTATGCCTGCCCCCTGGGGAGGGCGGTTTTCTGTGCACGTCGACCCCAGCAATTAATGACTTGCAGGGAGTCCCTGGGGATTGTCCCTCCACTGTCGCAAATGTGGATGAGGCTGATGCGACGGTGGAGCGGGCAGGTAAGAGCGAGGTGCCCGCTGCGCGGTATGGGTCACAAGCGCAGCCATCTTTTGGAACATGCGGGGAGGCCGATGGGGATTCTGTCTGCAGTGACGGGTTGGAGGGGGACTCTTTCGATAGTGAAATAATGGACATCCTCACCCCTCCTGAGAAGTCCCCATTGATACCTGTAGAGGAAATTAAGCATTTCATTCTTACCTCTGAGGGTGCCAAGCACCGGCCTCAACTAGCCTCGCTACGCTGGCCCAGCATGCCGAGGCTGGTGAGGTCCCTGCGAGTCATCCTCGGACGAAAGGGAAAGGGAAAGAGGAATGCGGTGGCGGGGAACGACAGACGGCAACTAAAATCTTTCCTGGATGACCTAGTAAGGGACATTAGAGGGAGAAGCAGCCTCGCTCCTACGGGGGATGGTGGGTCACAGGGTGTCGCTGGTACCGCTCGAGCCCGGAAGGCAAAAAGTAACCTTGCTTTCTTTCCGGACAGTGTGGTGGAGGGCGCCTCCGCTCTCACCGAAATGGGCACAGCTGCTGAGCCCTAGTGTGCTCCCGCCATGAAGCTTACCATAGCTAGTCTCAACGTAAACGGCAGCAGGGGTCCTCTTCGCAGGCATAACAATCTCTCAGCCCTCAGGGATGGGCGGTATACGGTGAGTTTCCTGCAGGAAACCCATACCATCCCTGGGGACGAGTCTGCTTGGCTCCTGGAGTGGCGGGGCGGGGTCTACATGAGCCACCTCAGCTCCATTTCTAGCGGGGTGGCGATCCTGTTGGCCCCGACCTTCCAGCCAGTAATTGAAAGAGTCCAGGACGTTGTGCCCGGCCGTCTGCTCCACCTGGTTGTGCGCCTGGATGGCGTACCATTGCATTTTATCAATGTGTATGCTCCCAGGCGCGGTGTGATGCAGACGCGCCTATTCTGCCAGCTGTCCACCCTGCTGAGCTCCATCGATCCTGGGGATTGCGTCATCCTCGGGGGAGATTTCAATTGTACCCTCGAGGCGGAGGACCGTTCGGGCCTCCAACGCGACCCAGCATCGGCAAAAAAGTTAAAGGAGCTAGTCGGCTCCTTTGACTTGGTGGACAGCTGGCGGAATCTTCACCCCAACTCTAGCGCCTTCTGGAGAAGGTCTAGAGAAGGAGGTTCCAGGATAGACCGCATTTACATCTCTCGGGCCTACGTCTCCCGCGTGTCGGCGTCCTCCATGCGGCCGGTGTCGTGCTCGGATCATCACCTTGTGTGGGTGGAATTTATTCCACTACACCCTCGGGTGGGATCCGGGTACTGGCATTTTAACAACCGGCTGCTGGAGGACAGCCGATTCCGGGATTCGTTCCGAGCTTTCTGGGTCTCCTGGAAGGAGAGGCGGAGAGATTTCTGCTCCCTACGGCTATGGTGGGATGTGGGCAAAGCCCACATCCGGTTTTTATGTCGGGAGTACACTAGGGGGTCGACAAAGAGGCGGAGCTCTGAGGTTGAGCGGCTTGAGAGAGCGTTGCTTGACCTGGAATCCCGCCTCGGTCCGACCGCTGGAGACCAACAGCTGTGGCAGGAATACCAGGAGAAGAAGGACGCACTAAGGAACCTGCAGCTCCAGCAGTCCCGAGGTGCGTACGTGAGGTCACGGATCCAGATGCTGTAGGATTTGGACCGTGGCTCACCCTTCTTCTACTCGTTGGAAAGGTGGCGGGGAGTTCAAAAGCAGCTAGTGGAGCTGCTGGCTGCCGATGGCTCCTCCATCACGGACCCTGATGGAATTAACAACGAGGTCCGTTCATTCTATCGGTCCTTATTCTCGCCTGATCCGTCAAATGCGGAGGCGTGTAATGAGGTCTGGGAGGATTTGCCGAAGGTCAGCCCAGAGGACGCAGTGCGTCTGGATGCCCCCCTGACTCGGGAGGAGCTGTCCACTGCCCTTCGGCAACTCCGGAGGGGCAAGTCCCCTGGTTTGGATGGACTGAGTGTTGAGTTTTATCAGGCTTTTTGGGATGTCCTGGGGGATGATTACAGCCTTGTCCTAGGGGAGAGCCTAGCCACCGGAGAAATGCCCCTCTCATGGCGGAGAGCTGTTGTGGTCCTACTGCCCAAGAAGGGAGACCTCCGCCTGCTAAAGAACTGGCGGCCGGTCTCCCTCTTGTGCGTGGACTACAAGATCTTCGCCCGGGCAATGGCCAACCGTCTGGGTTCGGTAATTGGACAGGTGGTCCATCCTGACCAATCTTATACAGTCCCGGGCCGCTCCATCCAGGACAATGTCCACCTAGTACGGGACCTGATCCACCTACTCCAGGAGACTGGGACCCCGGCAGCGTTTCTTTCTCTTGACCAGGAGAAGGCTTTTGACCGGGTGGACCACAGTTTCCTGGTGGGCACCCTGCAGGCTTTTGGGCTCGGACCACACTTTGTGGCCCGAGTTCGGCTCCTGTACTCTGCCGCAGAGTGCCTAGTTAAAATTAATGGATCATTGACAGGACCTATCCACTTCCGAAGAGGAGTGCGTCAAGGGTGCCCCATGTCCGGTCAACTGTATGCGATCTGTGTCGAGCCATTCCTCGGCCTTCTTCGGCGAAGGCTGACAGGTCTGGTTCTGCGCGAACCGGACATGGGGGTCGTCCTCTCGGCCTACGCCGATGACGTACTCCTCATGATGACAGACCCCTGTGACCTGCGGAGGATGCGCGAGTGCCAAGATGTTTTCTCGGCGGCATCCTCCGCCAGGATCAACTGGGCGAAATGTTCCGGACTCTTAGTAGGCCAGTGGCAGGTGGACTCCCTGCCGGAGGAGATGAGAGCTTTTGAGTGGAGCACCAGACGTCTTCTCTATCTGGGAGTCTACCTGAGTCCTTCTGGGGAGACCTGGCTGGCGAACTGGCAGGACCTGGAGACAAAGGTCATGGCCCGGCTAGGGCGCTGGTCAGGCCTTCTCAGGGTGCTTTCCTATCGAGGCAGGGTGGTGGTCATAAACCAGCTGGTGGCCTCCATGTTGTGGTACCGGATGGTCACCTTGGCCCCCCCCCCCTGCCCCTTTTGTCGCAAGAATGCAGAGGAAGCTAGTGGACTTCTTCTGGGGAAACAGGAAGCACTGGGTCTCTGCAGCGGTTCTGAGTCTCCCAGAAGGAGAGGGCGGACAGTCGCTGGTGTGTGTACGCACACGACTGGCGGCTCTCCGCCTCAGGACGCTGCAGAGATTCCTGTACGCCGAGCACCCTCCCAGGTGGCACGTGTTGGCGACTTTCTTCCTCCGGAGGGGCTGCTGTCTTGCCGAAGATATGCAGCTACCACCGGCGGGCGTCAGCCGTGCTGCTTTGCAGAGGCTGCCCGGCTTCTATCAGGACCTACTGAGAGTCTGGAACATGGTTGCCTCAGGCCGGGAATCCCCTCCTCTGGCAGAGGGCGGGGTCCTGGCCGACCCTTGCCCTGTCTCAACGGATGTCAGTGCGGCTCAGGTGTGTGGAACGACTCGGGCTGAGCTGCTCGTCGGGCCCAGGCCCCGCAGCCTTACCCGAGAGACGAATCCACACAACTTGAGCCGTCTTTCATCAACACCCACAATCCCATTTAGGGATGCAGGCAGGAGGTACCTTTATGGGCTGCTGCTCCACACCCTCCACTTCCTAGCATTTGTCCACCGTCCCGACACGCCATGGCGGTCGGTCTTTCCACCTGGAGGTGAGGGGGGTCCCCAGTGGAAGTCCCTCTACAAGGGAGTCCTTCCCATGCACCTTGGGGATCTCGGCTGGAGGGTGCTGCATAAAGCGGTGCCCTGCAATAAGTTCTTTAGTTTGTACACGGATCTCCCAGCCGCGTGTCACTTCTGCGGGCTGGAGGAGACCGTGTACCATATGTACGTGGAGTGTGTGAGGCTGCAGCCCCTTTTCGCGTATTTGCGTGGGCTGCTTCTCGCCTTCTGGTTGCATTTCAGTCCCACCCTATTCATATATGGTCATCCAGTAAGGAGGGGGGCACAGAGGGATGAGGATGTCCTTGTCAACTTGCTCCTGGGGCTGGCGAAAATTGCCATCCGTGGCTCCTGGAAAAGGGTGGCAGGAGGTTCTCCCCGGGCGGACTGCCTGGCTATGTTTAGGGGGTATGTTCGAGCCCGGGTGAACATTGAAAAGGAATACGCACAGTCCACGGCGACCGTCGAGATGTTCCGGGACCGTTGGGCTCCGCGGGGTGTAAATGCCATCATTGACGAGGATGGCAATATATTGGTTTAACATGTATTGTCTGTTTGTAGTGTAGTAAATGTGTTATTCACTGGGTTTGTAAATATTGTATAGCACCGACATTTGTAATAAAGAATTTTGTTTAAAAAAAAAAAGGGTCAGACACAGATTGAAGCTCCCTCCACACCGTCCCATCACACACTTCCAGGGTCAGACACAGAGTGAATCTTCCTCCACACCGTCCCATCTCACACTCATGGGGTCAGACACAGAGTGAAACGCCCTCCGCACTGTCCGATCACACACTCCATGATCAGACACAGAGCGATTCTCCTTCCACACCATCCCATCACACAGTCCCAGGGTCAGACACAGAGTGAAACTCCCTCCACACTGTCCCATCACATACTCCTGGGTCAGACACAGAATGAACCTCCCTCCACAATGTCCCATCACACACTCCTGGGTCAGACACAGAATGAAACTCCCTCCAGACTGTCCCATCACACACTCCTCGATCAGACACAGAGCGAAACACCCTCCACGCCGTCCCATCACACACTGCTGAATCAGACACAGAGTGATGCTCCCTCCACACTGTCCCATCACTCACTCCTGAATCAGACAGACCAAAACTCCCTCCACACCATCCCATCACACATTCCCATGGTTAGACACAGAGTGAATCACCCTCCAGACTGTCCCATCACGCACTCCTGGGTTAGACACAGAGTGAAACTCCCTCCGCACTGTCCGATCACACACTCCATGATCAGATACAGAGCGATTCTCCCTCCACACCATCCCGTCACACATTCCCAGGGTCAGACAGAGATTGAAGCGCCCTCCACACCGTCCCATCACACACTCCCAGGGTCAGACACAGAGTGAATCTCCCTCCACACCGTCCCATCTCACACTCATGAGGTCAGACACAGAGTGAAACTCCCTCCGCACTGTCCGATCACACACTCCATAATCAGATGCAGAGCGATTCTCCCTCCACACCATCCCATCACACAGTCCCAGGGTCAGACACAGAGTGAAACTCCCTGCACACTGTCCCATCACACATTCCCAGGGTCAGACACAGAGTGAAACTCCCTCCACACTGTCCCATCAGACACAGAGCGAAACTCTCTCCACGCTGTCCCATCACACACTTCTGAATCAGACACAGAGTGATGCTCCCTCCACACTGTCCCATCACACACTCCTGAATAAGACAGACCAAAACTCCCTCCACACCATCCCATCACACATTCCCATGGTTAGACATAGAGTGGATCACCTTCCACACTGTCCCATCACGCACTCCTGGGTCAGACACAGAATGAACCTCCCTCCACACTGTCCCATCACACACTGCTCGATCAGACACAGAGCGAAACTCCCTCCACGCTGTCCCATCACACACTGCTGAATCAGACAGAGCAAAACTCCCTCCAGACCATCCCATCACACATTCCCAAGGTCAGACCCAGAGTGAAGCTCCCTCCACACCGTCCCATCACACATTCCTGGATCAGAAACAGAGTGAAACTCCTTCCGCAGTGTCCCATCATACACTCCTGGATCAGACAGTGCAACACTCGCTCCACACCATCCCATCACACATTCCCAGGGTTAGACTCAGAGTGAATCACCTTCTACACTGTCCCATTACGCACTCCTGGGTCAGACACAGAGTGAAACTCCCTCCACACCATCCCATCACACATTCCCAAAGTCAGACACAGAGTAAAGCTCCCTCCACACTGTCCCATCACGCACTCCTGTGTTCAGACACAGAATGAAACTCCCTCCACAGTGTCCCATCAACACACACCTGGGTCAGACACAGAATGAAACTCTCTCCACACTGTCCCATCACACACTCTTGGGTCAGACACAGAATGAAACTCCCTCCACACTGTCCCACCACACACTCCTGGATCAGACACAGAGTGAAACTTCCTCCATACTGTCCCATCAACACACTCCTGGGTCAGGCACAGAATGAAACTCCCTCCACATTGTACCATCACACACTCCTGAGTCAGACACAGAATGAAACTCCCTCCACACTGTCCCATCACACACTCCTGGGTCCGACACAGAGAGAAACTCCCTCCACGCTGTCCCATCACACACTCCTGGGGTCAGACACAAAGGGAAACTCCATCCACACTGTGCCATCATACACCCCTGGATCAGACACTGAGCGAAACTCCATCCACGCTGTCCCATTACATACTGCTGAATCAGACATAGAGTGATGCTCCCTCCATACTGTCCCATCACACACTCCTGGATCAGACACACAGCAAAACTCGTTCCATACTGTCCGATCACACACTCCTGGATCAGTTAGAGCAAAACTCAGTCCACACCATTCCATCACACATTCCCACGGTAGGACACAGAGGGAATCTCCCTCCACACCATCCCATCACACACTCCTGGATCAGACACAGAGTGAAACTCCCTCCACACCATCCCATTACACACTCCTGGATCAGACACAGAGCGAATCTCCTTCCACACCGTCCCATCACACACTCCTGGGTCAGACACAGAATGAAACTCCATCCACACTGTCCCATCACACACTCCTGGGTCAGACACGGAGAGAAACTCCCTCCACGCTGTCACATCACACACTCCCGGGGTCAGACACAGAGTGAGACTCGCTCCGCAGTGTCTGATCACACACTCCTGAATCAGACAGAGCAAAACTTCCTCCACATCATCCCATCACACATTCCCAAGGTCAGACCCAGAGTGAAGCTCCCTCCACACCGTCCCATCACACATTCCTGGATCAGAAACAGAGTGAAACTCCTTCCGCACTGTCCCATCATACACTCCTGGATCAGACAGTGCAACACTCCCTCCACACCATCCCATCACACATTCCCAGGGTTAGACTCAGAGTGATTCACCCTCTACGCTGTCCCATTACGCGGTCATGGAACAGACACAGAGTGAAATTCCCTCCACACCAACCCATCACACATTCCCAAGGTCAGACACAGAGTAAAGCTCCCTCCACACTGTCCCATCACGCACTCCTGGGTTCAGACACAGAATGAAACTCCCTCCACACCTTCCCATCACACACTGCTGAATCAGACACAGAGAGAAACTTCCTCGACGCTGTCCCATCACACACTCCCGGGGTCAGAAACAGAATGAAACTCCCACTGTACTGTCCCATCATACACTCCTGGATCAGACAGAGCAAAACTCGCTCCATACCATCACATCACACATTCCTAGGGTCGGACACAGAGGGAATCTCCCTCCACATCATCCCATCACACATTCCCAAGCTCAGAAACCGAGTGAAGCTCCCTCCACACCGTCCCATCACACATTCCTGTATCAGACACAGAGTGAAACTCCTTCCGCACATTCCCATCACACACTCCTGGGTCAGACACAGAATGAAACTCCCTCCACACTGTCCCACCACACACTCCTGGGTCAGACACAGAGAGAGATTCCGTCCACGCTGTCCCATCACACACTCCCGGTGTCAGAAACAGAATGAAACTCCCTCCGCACTGTCCCATCATACACTCCTGGATCCGACAGAGCAAAACTAGCTCCACACCATCCCATCACACACTCCCAGGGTAGGACACAGAGGGAATCTCCCTCCACACCATCCCATCACAAACTCCTGGGTCAGACACAGAGTGAAACTCCCTCCATACTGTCCCATCAACACACTCCTGGGTCAGACACAGAGCGAAACCCTCTCCACACTGTCCCATCGCACACTCCTGGGTCAGACACAGAATGAAACTCCCTCCACACTGTCCGATCAAACATTCCTGGATCAGACACAGAGCGAATCTCCCTCTGTACCATCCCATTACACATTCCGAGTGTCGGGCACAGAGTGAAGCTCCCTCCACACCATCCCATCACACACTCCTGCATCAGACACACAGTGAAACTCCCTCCACACCATCCCATCACACACTCCTGGATCAGACACAGAGGGAATCTCCCTCCACACCGTCCCATCACACACTCCTGGGTCAGACACAGAGCGAAACGCTCTCCACACTGTCCCATCACAAACTTCTGGATCAGACGCAGAATGAAACTCCCTCCACAGTGTCCCATCACACACTGCTGGATCAGACACAGAGTGAAACTCCCTCCACACTGTCCCACCAACACACTCCTGGGTCAGACACAGAATGAAACTCCCTCCACACTGTCTCATCACACACTACTGGGTCAGACACAGAGCGAAACTCTCTCCACACTGTCCCATCACACACTCTTGGGTCAGACACAGAATGAAACTCCCTCCACACTGTCCCACCACACATTCCTGGATCAGACACAGAGTGAAACTTCCTCCATACTGTCCCATCACACACTCCTGGGTCAGACACAGAATGAAACTCCATCCACACTGTGCCATCAGACACTCCTGGATCAGACACGGAGCGAAACTCCATTCACGCTGTCCCATCACATACTGCTGAATCAGACATAGAGTGATGCTCCCTCCACACTGTCCCATCACACACTCCTGGATCAGACACACAGCAAAACTCGTTCCATACTGTCCGATCACACACTCCTGGATCAGTCAGAGCAAAACTCAGTCCACACCATCCCATCACACATTCTCACGGTAGGACACAGAGGGAATATCCCTCCACACCATCCCATCACACACTCCTGGATCAGACACTGAGTGAATCTCTTTCCACACCGTCCCATCACACACTCCTGGGTCAGAAACAGAATGAAACTCCCTCCACACTGTCTCATCACACACTACTGGGTCAGACACAGAGCGAAAATCTCTCCACACTGTCCCATCACACACTCTTGGGTCAGACACAGAATGAATCTCCTTCCACACAGTCCCATCACACACTCCCGGGTCAGACACAGAATGAAACTCCCTCCACACTGTCCCATCACACACTCCTGGGTCAGACACAGAGAGAAATTCCCTCCACGCTGTCACATCACACACGCCCGGGGTCAGACACAGAGTGAGACTCGCTCCGCACTGTCCCATCACACACTCCTGGATGAGACGCAGAGTGAATCTCCTTCCACACAGTCCCATCACACACTCCTGGGTCAGACACAGAATGAAACTCCCTCCACACTGTCCCATCACACACTCCTGGGTCAGACACAGAGAGAAACTCCCTGCATGCTGTCTCATCACACACTGCTGTACCAGACACAGAGTGAAACTCCCTCCACACCATCCCATCACACACTCCTGGATCAGATACAGAGTGAATCTCCCTCAACACCATCCCATCACACACACCTTGATCAAACACAGAGTGAAACTCCCTCCACCCTGTCACATCACACACTCCTGGGTCTGACACAGAGTGAAACTCCCTCCATGCTATCCCATCAACACACTCCTGAATCAGACACAGAGCGAAACTCTCTCCACACTGTCCCACCACACACTCCTGGATCAGACAGAGTGAAACTTTCTCCATACTGTCCCATCACACACTCCTGGGTCAGACACAGAATGAAACTCCCTCCACATTGTACCATCACACACTCCTGAGTCAGACACAGAATGAAACTCGCTCCACACTGTGCCATCAGACACTCCTGGATCAGACACGGAGCGAAACTCCATCCACGCTGTCCCATCACATACTGCTGAATCATACATAGAGTGATGCTCCCTGCACACTGTCCCATCACCCACTCCTGGATCAGACACACTGCAAAACTCGTTCCATACTGTCCAATCACACACTCCTGGATCAGTCAGAGCAAAACTCAGTCCACACCATCCCATCACACATTCCCACGGTAGGACACAGAGGGAATCTCCCTCCACACCATCCCATCACACACTCCTGGATCAGACACAGAGTGAATCTCCTTCCACACCGTCCCATCACACACTCCCAGGGTCAGACACAGAGAGGAGCTGTGCTGACTGAGCTGGGAGAAATCGAGGCAAAACTACTGGATAAAGTTCGTGGAATACTTTGGAGGTGGCTCTAAAAGTCTCTTGGACAACCGAGTGAGTGACGGCGCTGGTGTGGAAACTCGGTGTGCAGTTTTACTGCCGGTTTGGGCTGGGTTTGTTGGCGGCTGCTAACTGCGTAGCTCCCAGCTGCGGCCGCTGGCAACTCGCCAGGAAGCCGGTTCGCTCCAAAACCGGAGGCAAACGCCGTCGTTCCCCCCCCCCCCCCATTGACATCGGGGCAACGTTCCTCCTCCATTGTTTTCCAGATTTTCGTCCGGTGTTGGTGCCGGAGCATCTGGAAGGACGTTTCGGCCTCTCCCGGCCTGGGTCTCTGCAAGTCCGACGGAGCCTTTCCTGGCGTCGAGCCAGCGAGGAACTGTCGACTGCAAACTTTCCCGGCCAGTTATTCGACTCGTTCCAGGACTTCTAACCGGCACCGATGTAGGATTCTCGGACTGGAAAGAGCGCCAGCATGCCGGACCGGTCTCCAGGGAGTCGCGGGCCTTCGGGGAGTTACGCAAGGGCGGCTGCCTCCCCGGCCTCGGACAACGCCCTTTATCGGTCGGTGAAGGTGGAACGTGGGGTGCAATGTATTTTGCGCCCTGGAATGACACTAGAAAAGTGTACGGAGGCAATGGAGGACCTTGTTGGGAAAGGTGGTATTCTGGCCACCGAGAAGGAGTTCGGAAAGGCGGTGTTTTATCTGGCGAATGAAGAGCTAGTGCACCGGGCCCTAAGCAGGGGAGTCACGGTAGACAACATCTTTTTACCTATGGAGCTGGTGACGGCCCCCACGCAACGTATCGTGCTTGGGCATGTTAAGCCTTTCATTCCAAATGAGGACTTGCTACCCCCACTGGCCCGTTTAGGGCAAGTAAGGTCGGAGATCACTGCCATCCGACACAAATTTAAGAGACGCACTCTCCGCACCGTAATCTCTTTCCGGCGTCAGGTATTCATGCAGCTGGAAAGGGAAGACGATGTTGAGGGCCGGTTTACTGTCCGGCACGAGGGAGTGGATTATCAGGTGTACTGGAGCTCCGAGCGCCCGCGGTGCCATGCGTGCAGGGGGGTGGGGCACTTTCGGAGGGACTGTCCTGCCGCCCGGAACCCGAGGGAGCCCATTTCGGGCACCAGTGCCCCAGCTACCTCTGCCCCTGATCCTACTCCTGCACGTGCATCTGCGCCTGCATCTGACCCTGCCCCCGCCCGTAATCCTGCCCCAGCCCCTCACCCTGCCCCTGCCCCTACCCCTACCCCTGCTCCTACGGTTGGGTCGGACCCTGCTCCTCTCCCTGTGGTTCAGGTGGGGGACGGGGTGGAGTCTGTGCGGAGTAAGAAGGCAAAGGGGAAATCCAAACACAGTAAGAAGCGGGCCTTTGAGGCTGCAGAGCTCACGCCCATTTCGCCTGAAGTGGAGCGTGGGGCTCGGGGAGGTGCGCAAGCAGACGGGGCGATGGAAACAGAAAGCGCCGCCCCATCGGTGAAGCCTGCACCTGTGTGCTCCTCCGGTGTGAAGAGGAGAAGGGAACGTTCCCGCAAGAGGGCAGGGGATGTAGATGCGGGGGAGTCCCAGGAAGGGGTGGGAATCCGGGTAGAGGTTGGTTCTAAACCTGAGTCCCCAGATGTAGCCACCAGTCCTGGGGAAGATGGTGTGGTTGTGCAAATAGCTTGTGATAGCCCTGTTTGCACAAATGAGGCAGCCCTGGAGGCCTCCACCCAGGACCTACAAGTCAGCGCCTCTCTGGAGGCCAGTGTACCGAATAATGTAAGAGGAGACGAGACAAAGCGCTCTCATTCTCAGCACCAGGCTGCTTGTGAATCCCTTGGACCAAAGGTGCCGGGTTCCCCTCTATGCCTGCCCCCTGGGGAGGGCGTTTTTCTGTGCACGTCGACCCCAGCAATTAATGACTTGCAGGGAGTCCCTGGGGATTGTCCCTCCACTGTCGCAAATGTGGATGAGGCTGATGCGACGGTGGAGCGGGCAGGTAAGAGCGAGGTGCCCGCTGCGCGGTATGGGTCACAAGCGCAGCCATCTTTTGGAACATGCGGGGAGGCCGATGGGGATTCTGTCTGCAGTGACGGGTTGGAGGGGGACTCTTTCGATAGTGAAATAATGGACATCCTCACCCCTCCTGAGAAGTCCCCATTGATACCTGTAGAGGAAATTAAGCATTTTATTCTTACCTCTGAGGGTGCCAAGCACCGGCCTCAACTAGCCTCGCTACGCTGGCCCAGCATGCCGAGGCTGGTGAGGTCCCTGCGAGTCATCCTCGGACGAAAGGGAAAGGGAAAGAGGAATGCGGTGGCGGGGAACGACAGACGGCAACTAAAATCTTTCCTAGATGACCTAGTAAGGGACATTAGAGGGAGAAGCAGCCTCGCTCCTACGGGGGATGGTGGGTCACAGGGTGTCGCTGGTACCGCTCGAGCCCGGAAGGCAAAAAGTAACCTTGCTTTCTTTCCGGACAGTGTGGTGGAGGGCGCCTCCGCTCTCACCGAAATGGGCACAGCTGCTGAGCCCTAGTATGCTCCCGCCATGAAGCTTACCATAGCTAGTCTCAACGTAAACGGCAGCAGGGGTCCTCTTCGCAGGCATAACAATCTCTCAGCCCTCAGGGATGGGCGGTATACGGTGAGTTTCCTGCAGGAAACCCATACCATCCCTGGGGACGAGTCTGCTTGGCTCCTGGAGTGGCGGGGCGGGATCTACATGAGCCACCTCAGCTCCATTTCTAGCGGGGTGGCGATCCTGTTGGCCCCGACCTTCCATCCAGTAATTGAAAGAGTCCAGGACGTTGTGCCCGGCCGTCTGCTCCACCTGGTTGTGCGCCTGGATGGCGTACCATTGCATTTTATCAATGTGTATGCTCCCAGGCGCGGTGTGATGCAGACGCGCCTATTCTGCCAGCTGTCCACCCTGCTGAGCTCCATCGATCCTGGGGATCGCGTCATCCTCGGGGGAGATTTCAATTGTACCCTCGAGGCAGAGGACCGTTCGGGCCTCCAACGCGACCCAGCATCGGCAAAAAAGTTAAAGGAGCTAGTCGGCTCCTTTGACTTGGTGGACAGCTGGCGGAATCTTCACCCCAACTCTAGCGCCTTCTCGAGAAGCTCTAGAGAAGGAGGTTCCAGGATAGACCGCATTTACATCTCTCGGGCCTACGTCTCCCGCGTGTCGGCGTCCTCCATGCGGCCGGTGTCGTGCTCGGATCATCACCTTGTGTGGATGGAATTTATTCCACTACACCCTCGGGTGGGATCCGGGTATTGGCATTTTAACAACCGGCTGCTGGAGGACAGCCGATTCCGGGATTCGTTCCGAGCTTTCTGGGTCTCCTGGAAGGAGAGGCGGAGAGATTTCTGCTCCCTACGGCTATGGTGGGATGTGGGCAAAGCCCACATCCGGTTTTTATGTCGGGAGTACACTAGGGGGTCGACAAAGAGGCGGAGCCCTGAGGTTGAGCGGCTTGAGAGAGCGTTGTTTGACCTGGAGTCCCGCCTCGGTCCGACCGCTGGAGACCAACAGCTGTGGCAGGAATACCAGGAGAAGAAGGACGCACTAAGGAACCTGCAGCTCCAGCAGTCCCGAGGTGCGTACGTGAGGTCACGGATCCAAATGCTGCAGGATTTGGACCGTGGCTCACCCTTCTTCTACTCGTTGGAAAGGTGGCGGGGAGTTCAAAAGCAGCTAGTGGAGCTGCTGGCTGCCGATGGCTCCTCCATCACGGACCCTGATGGAATTAACAACGAGGTCCGTTCATTCTATCGGTCCTTATTCTGGCCTGATCCGTCAAATGCGGAGGCGTGTAATGAGGTCTGGGAGGATTTGCCGAAGGTCAGCCCAGAGGACGCAGTGCGTCTGGATGCCCCCCTGACTCGGGAGGAGCTGTCCACTGCCCTTCGGCAACTCCGGAGGGGCAAGTCCCCTGGTTTGGATGGACTGAGTGTTGAGTTTTATCAGGCTTTTTGGGATGTCCTGGGGGATGATTACAGCCTTGTCCTAGGGGAGAGCCTAGCCACCGGAGAAATGCCCCTCTCATGGCGGAGAGCTGTTGTGGTCCTACTGCCCAAGAAGGGAGACCTCCGCCTGCTAAAGAACTGGCGGCCGGTCTCCCTCTTGTGCGTGGACTACAAGATCTTCGCCCGGGCAATGGCCAACCGTCTGGGTTCGGTAATTGGACAGGTGGCCCATCCTGACCAATCTTATACAGTCCCGGGCCGCTCCATCCAGGACAATGTCCACCTAGTACGGGACCTGATCCACCTACTCCAGGAGACTGGGACCCCGGCAGCGTTTCTTTCTCTTGACCAGGAGAAGGCTTTTGACCGGGTGGACCACAGTTTCCTGGTGGGCACCCTGCAGGCTTTTGGGCTCGGACCACACTTTGTGGCCCGAGTTCGGCTCCTGTACTCTGCCGCAGAGAGCCTAGTTAAGATTAATGGATCATTGACAGGACCTATCCACTTCCGAAGAGGAGTGCGTCAGGGGTGCCCCATGTCCGGTCAACTGTATGCGATCTGTGTCGAGCCATTCCTCAGCCTTCTTCGGCGAAGGCTGACAGGTCTGGTTCTGCGCGAACCGGACATGGGGGTCGTCCTCTCGGCCTACGCCGATGACGTAATCCTCATGACGACAGACCCCTGTGACCTGCGGAGGATGCGCGAGTGCCAAGATGTTTTCTCGGCGGCATCCTCCGCCAGGATCAACTGGGCGAAATGTTCCGGACTCTTAGTAGGCCAGTGGCAGGTGGACTCCCTGCCGGAGGAGTTGAGAGCTTTTGAGTGGAGCACCAGACGTCTTCTCTATCTGGGAGTCTACCTGAGTCCTTCTGGGGAGACCTGGCTGGCGAACTGGCAGGACCTGGAGACAAAGGTCATGGCCCGGCTAGGGCGCTGGTCAGGCCTTCTCAGGGTGCTTTCCTATCGAGGCAGGGTGGTGGTCATAAACCAGCTGGTGGCCTCCATGTTGTGGTACCGGATGGTCACCTTGGCCCCCCCCCCCCTGCCCCTTTTGTCGCAAGAATGCAGAGGAAGCTAGTGGACTTCTTCTGGGGAAACAGGAAGCACTGGGTCTCTGCAGCGGTTCTGAGTCTCCCAGAAGGAGAGGGCGGACAGTCGCTGGTGTGTGTACGCACACGACTGGCGGCTCTCCGCCTCAGGACGCTGCAGAGATTCCTGTACGCCGAGCACCCTCCCAGGTGGCACGTGTTGGCGACTTTCTTCCTCCGGAGGGGCTGCTGTCTTGCCGAAGATATGCAGCTACCACCGGCGGGCGTCAGCCGTGCTGCTTTGCAGAGGCTGCCCGGCTTCTATCAGGACCTACTGAGAGTCTGGAACATGGTTGCCTCAGGCCGGGAATCCCCTCCTCTGGCAGAGGGCGGGGTCCTGGCCGACCCTTGCCCTGTCTCAACGGATGTCAGTGCGGCTCAGGTGTGTGGAACGACTCGGGCTGAGCTGCTCGTCGGGCCCAGGCCCCGCAGCCTTACCCGAGAGACGAATCCACACAACTTGAGCCGTCTTTCATCAACACCCACAATCCCATTTAGGGATGCAGGCAGGAGGTACCTTTATGGGCTGCTGCTCCACACCCTCCACTTCCTAGCATTTGTCCACCGTCCCGACACGCCATGGCGGTCGGTCTTTCCACCTGGAGGTGAGGGGGGTCCCCAGTGGAAGTCCCTCTACAAGGGAGTCCTTCCCATGCACCTTGGGGATCTCGGCTGGAGGGTGCTGCATAAAGCGGTGCCCTGCAATAAGTTCTTTAGTTTGTACACGGATCTCCCAGCCGCGTGTCACTTCTGCGGGCTGGAGGAGACCGTGTACCATATGTACGTGGAGTGTGTGAGGCTGCAGCCCCTTTTCGCGTATTTGCGTGGGCTGCTTCTCGCCTTCTGGTTGCATTTCAGTCCCACCCTATTCATATATGGTCATCCAGTAAGGAGGGGGGCACAGAGGGTTGAGGATGTCCTTGTCAACTTGCTCCTGGGGCTGGCGAAAATTGCCATCCGTGGCTCCTGGAAAAGGGTGGCAGGAGGTTCTCCCCGGGCGGACTGCCTGGCTATGTTTAGGGGGTATGTTCGAGCCCGGGTGAACATTGAAAAGGAATACGCACAGTCCACGGCGACCGTCGAGATGTTCCGGGACCGTTGGGCTCCGCGGGGTGTAAATGCCATCATTGACGAGGATGGCAATATATTGGTTTAACATGTATTGTCTGTTTGTAGTGTAGTAAATGTGTTATTCACTGGGTTTGTAAATATTGTATAGCACCGACATTTGTAATAAAGAATTTTGTTTAAAAAAAAAAATAAAAAAAAAAAAGGGAGTCAGACACAGAGAGGAGCTGTGCTGACTGAGCTGGGAGAAATCGAGGCAAAACTACTGGATAAAGTTCGTGGAATACTTTGGAGGTGGCTCTAAAAGTCTCTTGGACAACCGACTGAGTGACGGCGCTGGTGAGGAAACTCGGTGTGCAGTTTTACTGCCGGTTTGTGCTGGGTTTGTTGGCGGCTGCTAACTGCGTAGCTCCCAGCTGCGGCCGCTGGCAACTCGCCAGGAAGCCGCTTCGCTCCAAAACCGGAGGCAAACGCCGTCGTTCCCCCCCATTGACAGCGGGGTAACGTTCCTCCTCCATTGTTTTCCTGATTTTCGTCCGGTGTTGGTGCCGAAGCATCTGGAAGGACGTTTCGGCCTCTCCCGGCCTGGGTCTCTGCAAGTCCGACGGAGCCTTTCCTGGCGTCGAGCCAACGAGGAACTGTCGACTGCAAACTTTCCCGGCCAGTTATTCGACTCGTTCCAGGACTTCTAACCGGCACCGCTGTAGGATCCTCGGACTGGAAAGAGCGCCAGCATGCCGGACCGGTCTCCGGGGAGTTATGCAAGGGCGGCTGCCTCCCCGGCCTCGGACAACGCCCTTTTTCGGTCGGTGAAGGTGGAACGTGGGGTGCAATGTATTTTGCGCCCTGGAATGACACTAGAAAAGTGTACGGAGGCAATGGAGGACCTTGTTGGGAAAGGTGGTATTCTGGCCACCGAAAAGGAGTTCGGAAAGGCGGTGTTTTATCTGGCGAATGAAGAGCTAGTGCACCGGGCCCTAAAGAGGGGAGTCACGGTAGACAACATCTTTTTACCTATGGAGCTGGTGACGGCCCCCACGCAACGTATCGTGCTTGGGCATGTTAAGCCTTTCATTCCAAATGAGGACTTGCTACCCCCACTGGCCCGTTTAGGGCAAGTAAGGTCGGAGATCACTGCCATCCGACACAAATTTAAGAGACGCACCCTCCGCACCGTAATCTCTTTCCGGCGTCAGGTATTCATGCAGCTGGAAAGGGAGGACGATGTTGAGGGCCGGTTTACTGTCCGGCACGAGGGAGTGGATTATCAGGTGTACTGGAGCTCCGAGCGCCCGCGGTGCCATGCGTGCAGGGGGGTGGGGCACTTTCGGAGGGACTGTCCTGCCGCCCGGAACCCGAGGGAGCCCATTTCGGGCACCAGTGCCCCAGCTACCTCTCCCCCTGATCCTACTCCTGCGCGTGCGTCTGCGCCTGCATCTGACCCTGCCCCCGCCCGTGATCCTGCCCCAGCCCCTCACCCTGCCCCTGCCCCTACCCCTACCCCTACTCCTACTCCTACGGTTGGGTCGGTCCCTGCTCCTCTCCCTGTGGTTCAGGTGGGGGACGGGGTGGAGTCTGTGCGGAGTAAGAAGGCAAAGGGGAAATCCAAACACAGTAAGAAGCGGGCCTTTGAGGCTGCAGAGCTCACGCCCATTTCGCCTGAAGTGGAGCGTGGGGCTCGGGGAGGTGCGCAAGCAGACGGGGCGATGGAAACAGAGAGCGCCGCCCCATCGGTGAAGCCTGCACCTGTGTGCTCCTCCGGTGTGAAGAGGAGAAGGGAACGTTCCCGCAAGAGGGCAGGGGATGTAGATGCGGAGGAGTCCCAGGAAGGGGTGGGAATCCGGGTCGGGGTTGGTTCTAAACCTGAGTCCCCAGATGTAGCCACCAGTCCTGGGGAAGATGGTGTGGTTGTGCAAATAGGTGATAGCCCTGTTTGCACAAATGAGGCAGCCCTGGAGGCCTCCACCCAGGACCTACAAGTCAGCGCCTCTCTGGAGGCCAGTGTACCAAATAATGTAAGAGGAGACGAGACAAAGCTCTCTCATTCTCAGCACCAGGCTGCTTGTGAAACCCTTGGCCAAAGGTGCCGGGTTCCCCTCTATGCCTGCCCCCTGGGGAGGGCGTTTTTCTGTGCACGTCGACCCCAGCAATTAATGACTTGCAGGGAGTCCCTGGGGATTGGTCCCTCCACTGTCGCAAATGTGGATGAGGCTGATGCGACGGTGGAGCGGGCAGGTAAGAGTGAGGTGCCCGCTGCGCAGTATTGGTCACATGCGCAGCCATCTTTTGGAACATGCGGGGAGGCCCGATGGGGATTCTGTCTGCAGTGACGGGTTGGAGGGGGACTCTTTCGATAGTGAAATAATGGACATCCTCACCCCTCCTGAGAAGTCCCCATTGATACCTGTAGAGGAAATTAAGCATTTTATTCTTACCTCTGAGGGTGCCAAGCACCGGTCCTCATACTAGCCTCGCTACGCTGGCCCAGCATGCCGATGCTGGTGAGGTCCCTGCGAGTCATCCTCGGACGAAAGGGAAAGGGAAAGAGGAATGCGGTGGCGGGGAACGACAGACGGCAACTAAAATCTTTCCTAGATGACCTAGTAAGGGACATTAGAGGGAGAAGCAGCCTCGCTCCTACGAGGGATGGTGGGTCACAGGGTGTCGCTGGTACCGCTCGAGCCCGGAAGGCAAAAAGTAACCTTGCTTTCTTTCCGGACAGTGTGGTGGAGGGCGCCTCCGCTCTCACCGAAATGGGCACAGCTGCTGAGCCCTAGTGTGCTCCCGCCATGAAGCTTACCATAGCTAGTCTCAACGTAAACGGCAGCAGGGGTCCTCTTCGCAGGCATAACAATCTCTCAGCCCTCAGGGATGGGCGGTATACGGTGAGTTTCCTGCAGGAAACCCATACCATCCCTGGGGACGAGTCTGCTTGGCTCCTGGAGTGGCGGGGCGGGGTCTACATGAGCCACCTCAGCTCCATTTCTAGCGGGGTGGCGATCCTGTTGGCCCCGACCTTCCAGCCAGTAATTGAAAGAGTCCAGGACGTTGTGCCCGGCCGTCTGCTCCACCTGGTTGTGCGCCTGGATGGCGTACCATTGCATTTTATCAATGTGTATGCTCCCAGGCGCGGTGTGATGCAGACGCGCCTATTCTGCCAGCTGTCCACCCTGCTGAGCTCCATCGATCCTGGGGATTGCGTCATCCTCGGGGGAGATTTCAATTGTACCCTCGAGGCGGAGGACCGTTCGGGCCTCCAACGCGACCCAGCATCGGCAAAAAAGTTAAAGGAGCTAGTCGGCTCCTTTGACTTGGTGGACAGCTGGCGGAATCTTCACCCCAACTCTAGCGCCTTCTGGAGAAGGTCTAGAGAAGGAGGTTCCAGGATAGACCGCATTTACATCTCTCGGGCCTACGTCTCCCGCGTGTCGGCGTCCTCCATGCGGCCGGTGTCGTGCTCGGATCATCACCTTGTGTGGATGGAATTTATTCCACTACACCCTCGGGTGGGATCCGGGTATTGGCATTTTAACAACCGGCTGCTGGAGGACAGCCGATTCCGGGATTCGTTCCGAGCTTTCTGGGTCTCCTGGAAGGAGAGGCGGAGAGATTTCTGCTCCCTACGGCTATGGTGGGATGTGGGCAAAGCCCACATCCGGTTTTTATGTCGGGAGTACACCAGGGGGTCGACAAAGAGGCGGAGCTCTGAGGTTGAGCGGCTTGAGAGAGCGTTGCTTGACCTGGAGTCCCGCCTCGGTCCGACCGCTGGAGACCAACAGCTGTGGCAGGAATACCAGGAGAAGAAGGACGCACTGAGGAACCTGCAGCTCCAGCAGTCCCGAGGTGCGTACGTGAGGTCACGGATCCAAATGCTGCAGGATTTGGACCGTGGCTCACCCTTCTACTCGTTGGAAAGGTGGCGGGGAGTTCAAAAGCAGCTAGTGGAGCTGCTGGCTGCCGATGGCTCCTCCATCACGGACCCTGATGGAATTAACAACGAGGTCCGTTCATTCTATCGGTCCTTATTCTCGCCTGATCCGTCAAATGCGGAGGCGTGTAATGAGGTCTGGGAGGATTTGCCGAAGGTCAGTCCACAGGACGCAGTGCGTCTGGATGCCCCCCTGACTCGGGAGGAGCTGTCCACTGCCCTTCGGCAACTCCGGAGGGGCAAGTCCCCTGGTTTGGATGGACTGAGTGTTGAGTTTTATCAGGCTTTTTGGGATGTCCTGGGGGATGATTACAGCCTTGTCCTAGGGGAGAGCCTGGCCACCGGAGAAATGCCCCTCTCATGGCGGAGAGCTGTTGTGGTCCTACTGCCCAAGAAGGGCGACCTCCGCCTGCTAAAGAACTGGCGGCCGGTCTCCCTCTTGTGCGCGGACTACAAGATCTTCGCCCGGGCAATGGCCAACCGTCTGGGTTCGGTAATTGGACAGGTGGTCCATCCTGACCAATCTCATACAGTCCCGGGCCGCTCCATCCAGGACAATGTCCACCTAGTACGGGACCTGATCCACCTACTCCAGGAGACTGGGACCCCGGCAGCGTTTCTTTCTCTTGACCAGGAGAAGGCTTTTGACCGGGTGGACCACAGTTTCCTGGTGGGCACCCTGCAGGCTTTTGGGCTCGGACCACACTTTGTGGCCCGAGTTCGGCTCCTGTACTCTGCCGCAGAGTGCCTAGTTAAAATTAATGGATCATTGACAGGACCTATCCACTTCCGAAGAGGAGTGCGTCAAGGGTGCCCCACGTCCGGTCAACTGTATGCGATCTGTGTCGAGCCATTCCTCGGCCTTCTTCGGTGAAGGCTGACAGGTCTGGTTCTGCGCGAACCGGACATGGGGGTCGTCCTCTCGGCCTACGCCGATGACGTAATCCTCATGACGACAGACCCCTGTGACCTGCGGAGGATGCGCGAGTGCCAAGATGTTTTCTCGGCGGCATCCTCCGCCAGGATCAACTGGGCGAAATGTTCCGGACTCTTAGTAGGCCAGTGGCAGGTGGACTCCCTGCCGGAGGAGTTGAGAGCTTTTGAGTGGAGCACCAGACGTCTTCTCTATCTGGGAGTCTACCTGAGTCCTTCTGGGGAGACCTGGCTGGCGAACTGGCAGGACCTGGAGACAAAGGTCATGGCCCGGCTAGGGCGCTGGTCAGGCCTTCTCAGGGTGCTTTCCTATCGAGGCAGGGTGGTGGTCATAAACCAGCTGGTGGCCTCCATGTTGTGGTACCGGATGGTCACCTTGGGCCCCCCCCCTGCCCCTTTTGTCGCAAGAATGCAGAGGAAGCTAGTGGACTTCTTCTGGGGAAACAGGAAGCACTGGGTCTCTGCAGCGGTTCTGAGTCTCCCAGAAGGAGAGGGCGGACAGTCGCTGGTGTGTGTACGCACACGACTGGCGGCTCTCCGCCTCAGGACGCTGCAGAGATTCCTGTACGCCGAGCACCCTCCCAGGTGGCACGTGTTGCGTGGGCTGCTTCTCGCCTTCTGGTTGCATTTCAGTCCCACCCTGTTCATATATGGTCATCCAGTAAGGAGGGGGGCACAGAGGGATGAGGATGTCCTTGTCAACTTGCTCCTGGGGCTGGCGAAAATTGCCATCCGTGGCTCCTGGAAAAGGGTGGCAGGAGGTTCTTCCCGGGCGGACTGCCTGGCTATGTTTAGGGGGTATGTTCCAGCCCGGGTGAACATTGAAAAGGAATACGCACAGTCCACGGCGACCGTCGAGATGTTCCGGGACCGTTGGGCTCCGCGGGGTGTAAATGCCATCATTGATGAGGATGGCAATATATTGGTTTAACATATATTGTCTGTTTGTAGTGTAGTAAATGTGTTATTCACTGGGTTTGTAAATATTGTATAACACCGACATTTGTAATTAAGAATTTTGTATTAAAAAAAAAGGGGTCAGACACAAATTGAAACTCCATCCACACTGTGCCATCAGATACTCCTGGATCAGACACGGAGCGAAACTCCATCCACGCTGTCCCATCACATCCTGCTGAATCAGACATAGAGTGATGCTCCCTGCACACTGTCCCATCACACACTCCTGGATCAGACACACAGCAAAACTCGTTCCATACTGTCCAATCATACACTGCTGGATCAGTCAGAGCAAAACTCAGTCCACACCATCCCATCACACATTGCCACGGTAGGACACAGAGGGAATCTCCCTCCACACCATCCCATCACACACTCCTGGATCAGACACAGAGTGAATCTCCTTCCACACCGTCCCATAACACACTCCTGGGTCAGACACAGAATGAAACTCCTTCCACACTGTCCCATCACACACTCCTGGGTCAGACACAGAGAGAAACTCCCTCCACGCTGTCACATCACACACTCCCGGGGTCAGAAACAGAGTGAGACTCGCTCCGCACTGTCCGATCACACACTCCTGAATCGACACAGAGCGAATCTCCCTCCACACCGTCCCATCACACACTCATGGTTCAGACACAGAGCGAAACTCTCTCCACACTGTCCCATCACACACGCTTGGGTCAGACACAGAATGAAACTCCCTCCGCACTGTCCCATCACACACTGCTGCATCAGACACAGAGTGAAACGCCCTCCACACTGTACCATCAACACACTCCTGGGTCAGACACAGAATGAAACTCCCTCCACACTGTCCCATCACACACTCCTGGATCAGACACAGAGTGAAACTCCTTCTGCACTGTCGCATCGCACACTCCTGGATCAGACACAGAGTAAAACTCCCTCCAGACTGTCCCATCAACACACTCCTGGATCAAACACAGAATGAAACTCCCTCCACGCTGTCCCATCACACATTCCCGGGGTCAGACACAGAGTGAATCTCCCTCCACACTGTCCCATCACACACTCCTGGGTCAGACACAGAGAGAAACTCCCTCCACGCTGTCACATCGCACACTACTGGGTCAGACACAAAGTGAAACTCCATCCACACTGTTCCATCATGCACTCCTGGATCAGACACAGAGCGAAACTCCATCTACGCTGTCCCATCACATACTGCTGAATCAGACATAGAGTGATGCTCCCTCCACACTGTCCCATCACACACGCCTGGATCAGACACACAGCAAAACTCGTTCCATACTGTCCGATCACACACTCCTGGTTCAGTCAGAGCAAAACTCAGTCCACACCATCCCATCACACATTCCCACGGTAGGACACAGAGGGAAGCTCCCTCCACACCATCGCATCACACACTCCTGGATCAGACACAGAGTGAATCTCCTTCCACACCGTCCCATAACACACTCCTGGGTCAGACACAGAATGAAACTCCTTCCACACTGTCCCATCACACACTCCTGGGTCAGACACAGAGAGAAACTCCCTCCACGCTGTCACATCACACACTCCCGGGGTCAGAAACAGAGTGAGACTCGCTCCGCACTGTCCGATCACACACTCCTGAATCGACACAGAGCAGATCTCCCTCCACACCGTCCCATCACACACTCATGGTTCAGACACAGAGCGAAACTCTCTCCACACTGTCCCATCACACACACTTGGGTCAGACACAGAATGAAACTCCCTGCACACTGTCCCATCACACACTGCTGCATCAGACACAGAGTGAAGTTCCCTCCACATTGTACCATCAACACACTCCTGGGTCAGACACAGAATGAAATTTCCTCCACACTGTCTCATCACACACTACTGGGTGAGAAACAGAGCGAAACTCTCTCCACACTGCCCCATCACACAGTCCTGGGTCAGACACAGAATGGAACTCCCTCCACACTGCCCCATCACACACTCCTGGGCCAGACACTGAATGAAACTCCCTCCACACTGTCCCATCACACACTCCTCGATCAGACACAGAGCGAAACTCCCTCCACGCTGTCCCATCACACACTGCTGAATCAGACACAGAGTGATGCTCCCTCCACACTGTCCCATCATACACTCCTGAATCAGACAGAGCAAAACTCCCTCCACACCATCCAATCACACACTCCTGGATCAGACACAGAGTGAAACTCCTTCTGCACTGTCGCATCGCACACTCCTGGATCAGACACAGAGTAAAACTCCCTCCAGACTGTCCCATCAACACACTCCTGGATCAAACACAGAATGAAACTCCCTCCACGCTGTCCCATCACACATTCCCGGGGTCAGACACAGAGTGAATCTCCCTCCACACTGTCCCAACACACACTCCTGGATCAGGCACAGAGTGAAACTCCCTCCACGCTGTCCCATCACACACTGCTGATCAGAGAGAACAAAACTCCCTCCACACCATCCCATCACACATTCCCAAGGTCAGACACAGAATGAAACTCCTTCCACACTGTCCCATCACACACTCCTGGGTCAGACACAGAGAGAAACTCCCTCGATGCTGCCCCATCACACACTCCCGGGGTCAGAAACAGAATGAAACTCCCACTGCACTGTCCCATCATACACTCCTGGAGCAGACAGAGCAAAACTCGCTCCATACCATCACATCACACATTCCCAGGGTAGGACACAGAGGGAATCTCCCTCCACACCATCCCATCACACATTCCCAAGCTCAGAAACTGAGTGAAGCTCCCTCCACACCGTCCCAACACACATTCCCGTATCAGACACAGAGTGAAACTCCTTCCACACATTCCCATCACACACTCCTGGGTCAGACACAGAATTAAACTCCCTCCACACCATCCCATCACACACTCCTGGATCAGACACAGAGCGAATCTCCCTCCACACCGTCCCATCACACACTCCTGAGTCAGACACAGAATGAAACTCCCTCCACACTGTCCCATCACACACTCCTGGGTCAGACACAGAGAGAAACTCCCTCCACGCTGTCACATCGCACACTACTGGGTCAGACACAAAGTGAAACTCCATCCACACTGTTCCATCATGCACTCCTGGATCAGACACAGAGCGAAACTCCATCTACGCTGTCCCATCACATACTGCTGAATCAGACATAGAGTGATTCTCCCTCCACACTGTCCCATCACACACGCCTGGATCAGACACACAGCAAAACTCGTTCCATACTGTCCGATCACACACTCCTGGTTCAGTCAGAGCAAAACTCAGTCCACACCATCCCATCACACATTCCCACGGTAGGAAACAGAGGGAAGCTCCCTCCACACCATCCCATCACACACTCCTGGATCAGACACAGAGTGAATCTCCTTCCACACAGTCCCATCACACACTCCTGAATCGACACAGAGCCAATCTCCCTCCACACCGTCCCATCACACAATCATGGGTCAGACAATGAATGAAACTCCCTCCACCCTGTCCCATCACAGACTCCTGGGTCAGACATAGAGCGAAACTCCTTGCACGCTGTCCCATCACACACTGCTGTACCAGACACAGAGTGAAACTCCCTCCACACCATCCCATCACACACTCCTGGATCAGATACAGAGTGAATCTCCCTCCACACCGTCCCATCACACACACCTGGATCAGACACACAGCAAAACTCATTCCATACTGTCCAATCATACACTGCTGGATCAGTCAGAGCAAAACTCAGTCCACACCATCCTATCACACATTCCCACGGTAGGACACAGAGGGAAGCTCCCTCCACACCATCCCATCACACACTCCTGGATCAGACACAGAGTGAATCTCCATCCACACCGTCCCATAACACACTCCTGGGTCAGACACAGAATGAAACTCCTTCCACACTGTCCCATCACACACTCCTGGGTCAGACACAGAGAGAAACTCCCTCCACGCTGTCACATCACACACTCCCGGGGTCAGAAACAGAGTGAGACTCGCTCCGCACTGTCCGATCACACACTCCTGAATCGACACAGATCGAATCTCCCTCCACACCATCCCATCACACACTCATGGTTCAGACACAGAGCGAAACTCTCTCCACACTGTCCCATCACACACGCTTGGGTCAGACACAGAATGAAAGTCCCTCCACACTGTCCCATCACACACTCCTGAATCAGACAGAACAAAACTCCCTCCACACCATCCCATCACTCAGTCCCAAGGTCAGACACAGAGTAAAGCTCCCTCCACACTGTCCCATCACGTACTACTGGGTTCAGACACAGAATGAAACTCCCTCCGCACCTTCCCATCACACACTGCTGAATCAGACACAGAGTGATGCTCCCTCCACACTGTCCCATCACACGCTCCTGGGGTCAGACACAGAATGAACCTCCCTCCACACTGTCCCATCACACACTCCTGGATCAGACACAGAGAGAAACTCCCTCGACACTGCCCCATCACACACTCCCGGGGTCAGAAACAGAATGAAACTCCCACTGCACTGTCCCATCATACACTCCTGGAGCAGACAGAGCAAAACTCGCTGCATACCATCACATCACACATTCCCAGGGTAGGACACAGAGGGACTCTCCCTCCACACCATCCCATCACACATTCCCAAGCTCAGAAACTGAGTGAAGTTCCCTCCACACCGTCCCAACACACATTCCCGTATCAGACACAGAGTGAAACTCCTTCCACACATTCCCATCACAGACTCCTGGGTCAGACACAGAATTAAACTCCCTCCACACCATCCCATCACACACTCCTGGATCAGACACAGAGTGAAACTCCTTCTGCACTGTCGCATCGCACACTCCTGGATCAGACACAGAGTAAAACTCCCTCCAGACTGTCCCATCAACACACTCCTGGATCAAACACAGAATGAAACTCCCTCCACGCTGTCCCATCACACATTCCCGGGGTCAGACACAGAGTGAATCTCCCTCCACACTGTCCCATCACACACTCCTGGGTCAGACACAGAGAGAAACTCCCTCCACGCTGTCACATCGCACACTACTGGGTCAGACACAAAGTGAAACTCCATCCACACTGTTCCATCATGCACTCCTGGATCAGACACAGAGCGAAACTCCATCTACGCTGTCCCATCACATACTGCTGAATCAGACATAGAGTGATGCTCCCTCCACACTGTCCCATCACACACGCCTGGATCAGACACACAGCAAAACTCGTTCCATACTGTCCGATCACACACTCCTGGTTCAGTCAGAGCAAAACTCAGTCCACACCATCCCATCACACATTCCCACGGTAGGACACAGAGGGAAGCTCCCTCCACACCATCGCATCACACACTCCTGGATCAGACACAGAGTGAATCTCCTTCCACACCGTCCCATAACACACTCCTGGGTCAGACACAGAATGAAACTCCTTCCACACTGTCCCATCACACACTCCTGGGTGAGACACAGAGAGAAACTCCCTCCACGCTGTCACATCACACACTCCCGGGGTCAGAAACAGAGTGAGACTCGCTCCGCACTGTCCGATCACACACTCCTGAATCGACACAGAGCAGATCTCCCTCCACACCGTCCCATCACACACTCATGGTTCAGACACAGAGCGAAACTCTCTCCACACTGTCCCATCACACACACTTGGGTCAGACACAGAATGAAACTCCCTGCACACTGTCCCATCACACACTGCTGCATCAGACACAGAGTGAAGTTCCCTCCACATTGTACCATCAACACACTCCTGGGTCAGACACAGAATGAAATTTCCTCCACACTGTCTCATCACACACTACTGGGTCAGAAACAGAGCGAAACTCTCTCCACACTGCCCCATCACACAGTCCTGGGTCAGACACAGAATGGAACTCCCTCCACACTGCCCCATCACACACTCCTGGGCCAGACACTGAATGAAACTCCCTCCACACTGTCCCATCACACACTCCTCGATCAGACACAGAGCGAAACTCCCTCCACGCTGTCCCATCACACACTGCTGAATCAGACACAGAGTGATGCTCCCTCCACACTGTCCCATCATACACTCCTGAATCAGACAGAGCAAAACTCCCTCCACACCATCCAATCACACACTCCTGGATCAGACACAGAGTGAAACTCCTTCTGCACTGTCGCATCGCACACTCCTGGATCAGACACAGAGTAAAACTCCCTCCAGACTGTCCCATCAACACACTCCTGGATCAAACACAGAATGAAACTCCCTCCACGCTGTCCCATCACACATTCCCGGGGTCAGACACAGAGTGAATCTCCCTCCACACTGTCCCAACACACACTCCTGGATCAGGCACAGAGTGAAACTCCCTCCACGCTGTCCCATCACACACTGCTGATCAGAGAGAACAAAACTCCCTCCACACCATCCCATCACACATTCCCAAGGTCAGACACAGAATGAAACTCCTTCCACACTGTCCCATCACACACTCCTGGGTCAGACACAGAGAGAAACTCCCTCCACGCTGTCACATCACACACTCCCGGGGTCAGAAACAGAGTGAGACTCGCTCCGCACTGTCCGATCACACACTCCTGAATCGACACAGAGCGAATCTCCCTCCACACCATCCCATCACACACTCATGGTTCAGACACAGAGCGAAACTCTCTCCACACTGTCCCATCACACACGCTTGGGTCAGACACAGAATGAAAGTCCCTCCACACTGTCCCATCACACACTCCTGAATCAGACAGAACAAAACTCCCTCCACACCATCCCATCACTCATTCCCAAGGTCAGACACAGAGTAAAGCTCCCTCCACACTGTCCCATCACGTACTACTGGGTTCAGACACAGAATGAAACTCCCTCCGCACCTTCCCATCACACACTGCTGAATCAGACACAGAGTGATGCTCCCTCCACACTGTCCCATCACACGCTCCTGGGGTCAGACACAGAATGAACCTCCCTCCACACTGTCCCATCACACACTCCTGGATCAGACACAGAGAGAAACTCCCTCGACACTGTCCCATCACACACTCCCGTGGTCAGAAACAGAATGAAACTCCCACTGCACTGTCCCATCATACACTCCTGGAGCAGACAGAGCAAAACTCGCTCCATACCATCACATCACACATTCCCAGGGTAGGACACAGAGGGACTCTCCCTCCACACCATCCCATCACACATTCCCAAGCTCAGAAACTGAGTGAAGCTCCCTCCACACCGTCCCAACACACATTCCCGTATCAGACACAGAGTGAAACTCCTTCCACACATTCCCATCACAGACTCCTGGGTCAGACACAGAATTAAACTCCCTCCACACCATCCCATCACACACTCCTGGATCAGACACAGAGTGAAACTCCTTCTGCACTGTCGCATCGCACACTCCTGGATCAGACACAGAGTAAAACTCCCTCCAGACTGTCCCATCAACACACTCCTGGATCAAACACAGAATGAAACTCCCTCCACGCTGTCCCATCACACATTCCCGGGGTCAGACACAGAGTGAATCTCCCTCCACACTGTCCCAACACACACTCCTGGATCAGGCACAGAGCGAAACTCCCTCCACGCTGTCCCATCACACACTGCTGAATAAGACATAGAGTGATGCTCCCTCCACACTGTCCCATCACACACTCCTGAATCAGACACAGAGCGAATCTCCATCCACACCGTCCCATCACACACTCCTGAGTCAGACACAGAATGAAACTCGCTCCACACTGTCCCATCACACACTCCTGGGTCAGACACAGAGAGAAACTCCCTCCACGCTGTCACATCGCACACTACTGGGTCAGACACAAAGTGAAACTCCATCCACACTGTTCCATCATGCACTCCTGGATCAGACACAGAGCGAAACTCCATCTACGCTGTCCCATCACATACTGCTGAATCAGAAATAGAGTGATGCTCCCTCCACACTGTCCCATCACACACGCCTGGATCAGACACACAGCAAAACTCGTTCCATACTGTCCGATCACACACTCCTGGTTCAGTCAGAGCAAAACTCAGTCCACACCATCCCATCACACATTCCCACGGTAGGACACATAGGGAAGCTCCCTCCACACCATCCCATCACACACTCCTGGATCAGACACAGAGTGAAAATCCTTCCACACAGTCCCATCACACACTCCTGAATCGACACAGAGCGAATCTCCCTCCACACCGTCCCATCACACAATCATGGGTCAGACAATGAATGAAACTCCCTCCACCCTGTCCCATCACAGACTCCTGGGTCAGACATAGAGCGAAACTCCCTGCACGCTGTCCCATCACACACTGCTGTACCAGACACAGAGTGAAACTCCCTCCACACCATCCCATCACACACTCCTGGATCAGATACAGAGTGAATCTCCCTCCACACCATCCCATCACACACACCTGGATCAGACACACAGCAAAACTCGTTCCATACTGTCCAATCATACACTGATGGATCAGTCAGAGCAAAACTCAGTCCACACCATCCCATCACACATTCCCACGGTAGGACACAGAGGGAATCTCCCTCCACACCATCCCATCACACACTCCTGGATCAAACACAGAGTGAATCTCCTTCCACACCGTCCCATAACACACTCCTGGGTCAGACACAGAATGAAACTCCTTCCACACTGTCCCATCACACACTGCTGGGTCAGACACAGAGAGAAACTCCCTCCACGATGTCACATCACACACTCCCGGGGTCAGAAACAGAGTGAGACTCGCTCCGCACTGTCCGATCACACACTCCTGAATCGACACAGAGCGAATCTCCCTCCACGCTGTCCCATCACACACTGCTGAATAAGACATAGAGTGATGCTCCCTCCACACTGTCCCATCACACACTCCTGGGTCAGACATAGAGCGAAACTCCCTGCACGCTGTCCCATCACACACTGCTGAATCAGACACAGAGTGATGCTCCCTCCACACTATACCATCATACACTCCTGAATCAGACAGAGCAAAACTCCCTCCACACCATCCCATCACACACTCCTGGATCAGACACAGAGTGAAACTCCTTCTGCACTGTCGCATCGCACACTCCTGGATCAAACACAGAGTAAAACTCCCTCCAGACTGTCCCATCAACACACTCCTGGATCAAACACAGAATGAAACTCCCTCCACGCTGTCCCATCACACATTCCCGGGGTCAGACACAGAGTGAATCTCCCTCCACACTGTCCCAACACACACTCCTGGATCAGGCACAGAGCGAAACTCCCTCCACGCTGTCCCATCACACACTGCTGAATAAGACAGAACAAAACTCCCTCCACACCATCCCATCACACATTCCCAAGGTCAGACACAGAGTAAAGCTCCCTCCACACTGTCCCATCACACACTACTGGGTTCAGACACAGAATGAAGCTCCCTCCGCACCTTCCCATCACACACTGCTGAATCAGACACAGAGTGATGCTCCCTCCACACTGTCCCATCACACGCTCCTGGGGTCAGACACAGAATGAACCTCCCTCCACACTGTCCCATCACACACTCCTGGATCAGACACAGAGAGAAACTCCCTCGCCGCTGCCCCATCACACACTCCCGGGGTCAGAAACAGAATGAAACTCCCACTGCACTGTCCCATCATACACTCCTGGAGCAGACAGAGCAAAACTCACTCCATACCATCACATCACACATTCCCAGGGTAGGACACAGAGGGAATCTCCCTCCACACCATCCCATCACACATTCCCAAGCTCAGAAACTGAGTGAAGCTCCCTCCACACCGTCCCAACACACATTCCCGTATCAGACACAGAGTGAAACTCCTTCCACACATTCCCATCACACACTCCTGGGTCAGACACAGAATTAAACTCCCTCCACACCATCCCATCACACACTCCTGGATCAGACACAGAGCGAATCTCCCTCCACACCGTCCCATCACACACTCCTGAGTCAGACACAGAATGAAACTCGCTCCACACTGTCCCATCACACACTCCTGGGTCAGACACAGAGAGAAACTCCCTCCACGCTGTCACATCGCACACTACTGGGTCAGACACAAAGTGAAACTCCCTCCACACTGTCCCATCACACACTCCTGGGTCAGACACAGAGAGAAACTCCCTCCACGCTGTCACATCGCACACTACTGGGTCAGACACAAAGTGAAACTCCATCCACACTGTTCCATCATGCACTCCTGGATCAGACACAGAGCGAAACTCCATCTACGCCGTCCCATCACATACTGCTGAATCAGACATAGAGTGATGCTCCCTCCACACTGTCCCATCACACACACCTGGATCAGACACACAGCAAAACTCGTTCCATACTGTCCGATCACACACTCCTGGTTCAGTCAGAGCAAAACTCAGTCCACACCATCCCATCACACATTCCCACGGTAGGAAACAGAGGGAAGCTCCCTCCACACCATCCCATCACACACTCCTGGATCAGACACAGAGTGAATCTCCTTCCACACAGTCCCATCACACACTCCTGAATCGACACAGAGCCAATCTCCCTCCACACCGTCCCATCACACAATCATGGGTCAGACAATGAATGAAACTCCCTCCACCCTGTCCCATCACAGACTCCTGGGTCAGACATAGAGCGAAACTCCCTGCACGCTGTCCCATCACACACTGCTGTACCAGACACAGAGTGAAACTCCCTCCACACCATCCCATCACACACTCCTGGATCAGATACAGAGTGAATCTCCCTCCACACCGTCCCATCACACACACCTGGATCAGACACACAGCAAAACTCATTCCATACTGTCCAATCATACACTGCTGGATCAGTCAGAGCAAAACTCAGTCCTCACCATCCCATCACACATTCCCACGGTAGGACACAGAGGGAAGCTCCCTCCACACCATCCCATCACACACTCCTGGATCAGACACAGAGTGAATCTCCTTCCACACCGTCCCATAACACACTCCTGGGTCAGACACAGAATGAAACTCCTTCCACACTGTCCCATCACACACTCATGGTTCAGACACAGAGCGAAACTCTCTCCACACTGTCCCATCACACACGCTTGGGTCAGACACAGAATGAAATTCCCTCCACACTGTCCCATCACACACTCCTGAATCAGACAGAACAAAACTCCCTCCACACCATCCCATCACTCATTCCCAAGGTCAGACACAGAGTAAAGCTCCCTCCACACTGTCCCATCACGTACTACTGGGTTCAGACACAGAATGAAACTCCCTCCGCACCTTCCCATCACACACTGCTGAATCAGACACAGAGTGATGCTCCCTCCACACTGTCCCATCACACGCTCCTGGGGTCAGACACAGAATGAACCTCCCTCCACACTGTCCCATCACACACTCCTGGATCAGACACAGAGAGAAACTCCCTCGCCGCTGCCCCATCACACACTCCCGGGGTCAGAAACAGAATGAAACTCCCACTGCACTGTCCCATCATACACTCCTGGAGCAGACAGAGCAAAACTCACTCCATACCATCACATCACACATTCCCAGGGTAGGACACAGAGGGAATCTCCCTCCACACCATCCCATCACACATTCCCAAGCTCAGAAACTGAGTGAAGCTCCCTCCACACCGTCCCAACACACATTCCCGTATCAGACACAGAGTGAAACTCCTTCCACACATTCCCATCACACACTCCTGGGTCAGACACAGAATTAAACTCCCTCCACACCATCCCATCACACACTCCTGGATCAGACACAGAGCGAATCTCCCTCCACACCGTCCCATCACACACTCCTGAGTCAGACACAGAATGAAACTCGCTCCACACTGTCCCATCACACACTCCTGGGTCAGACACAGAGAGAAACTCCCTCCACGCTGTCACATCGCACACTACTGGGTCAGACACAAAGTGAAACACCCTCCACACTGTCCCATCACACACTCCTGGGTCAGACACAGAGAGAAACTCCCTCCACGCTGTCACATCGCACACTACTGGGTCAGACACAAAGTGAAACTCCATCCACACTGTTCCATCATGCACTCCTGGATCAGACACAGAGCGAAACTCCATCTACGCCGTCCCATCACATACTGCTGAATCAGACATAGAGTGATGCTCCCTCCACACTGTCCCATCACACACACCTGGATCAGACACACAGCAAAACTCGTTCCATACTGTCCGATCACACACTCCTGGTTCAGTCAGAGCAAAACTCAGTCCACACCATCCCATCACACATTCCCACGGTAGGAAACAGAGGGAAGCTCCCTCCACACCATCCCATCACACACTCCTGGATCAGACACAGAGTGAATCTCCTTCCACACAGTCCCATCACACACTCCTGAATCGACACAGAGCCAATCTCCCTCCACACCGTCCCATCACACAATCATGGGTCAGACAATGAATGAAACTCCCTCCACCCTGTCCCATCACAGACTCCTGGGTCAGACATAGAGCGAAACTCCCTGCACGCTGTCCCATCACACACTGCTGTACCAGACACAGAGTGAAACTCCCTCCACACCATCCCATCACACACTCCTGGATCAGATACAGAGTGAATCTCCCTCCACACCGTCCCATCACACACACCTGGATCAGACACACAGCAAAACTCATTCCATACTGTCCAATCATACACTGCTGGATCAGTCAGAGCAAAACTCAGTCCTCACCATCCCATCACACATTCCCACGGTAGGACACAGAGGGAAGCTCCCTCCACACCATCCCATCACACACTCCTGGATCAGACACAGAGTGAATCTCCTTCCACACCGTCCCATAACACACTCCTGGGTCAGACACAGAATGAAACTCCTTCCACACTGTCCCATCACACACTCATGGTTCAGACACAGAGCGAAACTCTCTCCACACTGTCCCATCACACACTCCTGAATCAGACAGAACAAAACTCCCTCCACACCATCCCATCACTCATTCCCAAGGTCAGACACAGAGTAAAGCTCCCTCCACACTGTCCCATCACGTACTACTGGGTTCAGACACAGAATGAAACTCCCTCCGCACCTTCCCATCACACACTGCTGAATCAGAAACAGAGTGATGCTCCCTCCACACTGTCCCATCACACGCTCCTGGGGTCAGACACAGAATGAACCTCCCTCCACACTGTCCCATCACACACTCCTGGATCAGACACAGAGAGAAACTCCCTCGACACTGTCCCATCACACACTCCCGGGGTCAGAAACAGAATGAAACTCCCACTGCACTGTCCCATCATACACTCCTGGAGCAGACAGAGCAAAACTCACTCCATACCATCACATCACACATTCCCAGGGTAGGACACAGAGGGAATCTCCCTCCACACCATCCCATCACACATTCCCAAGCTCAGAAACTGAGTGAAGCTCCCTCCACACCGTCCCAACACACATTCCCGTATCAGACACAGAGTGAAACTCCTTCCACACATTCCCATCACACACTCCTGGGTCAGACACAGAATTAAACTCCCTCCACACCATCCCATCACACACTCCTGGATCAGACACAGAGCGAATCTCCCTCCACACCGTCCCATCACACACTCCTGAGTCAGACACAGAATGAAACTCGCTCCACACTGTCCCATCACACACTCCTGGGTCAGACACAGAGAGAAACTCCCTCCACGCTGTCACATCGCACACTACTGGGTCAGACACAAAGTGAAACTCCCTCCACACTGTCCCATCACACACTCCTGGGTCAGACACAGAGAGAAACTCCCTCCACGCTGTCACATCGCACACTACTGGGTCAGACACAAAGTGAAACTCCATCCACACTGTTCCATCATGCACTCCTGGATCAGACACAGAGCGAAACTCCATCTACGCCGTCCCATCACATACTGCTGAATCAGACATAGAGTGATGCTCCCTCCACACTGTCCCATCACACACACCTGGATCAGACACACAGCAAAACTCGTTCCATACTGTCCGATCACACACTCCTGGTTCAGTCAGAGCAAAACTCAGTCCACACCATCCCATCACACATTCCCACGGTAGGAAACAGAGGGAAGCTCCCTCCACACCATCCCATCACACACTCCTGGATCAGACACAGAGTGAATCTCCTTCCACACAGTCCCATCACACACTCCTGAATCGACACAGAGCCAATCTCCCTCCACACCGTCCCATCACACAATCATGGGTCAGACAATGAATGAAACTCCCTCCACCCTGTCCCATCACAGACTCCTGGGTCAGACATAGAGCGAAACTCCCTGCACGCTGTCCCATCACACACTGCTGTACCAGACACAGAGTGAAACTCCCTCCACACCATCCCATCACACACTCCTGGATCAGATACAGAGTGAATCTCCCTCCACACCGTCCCATCACACACACCTGGATCAGACACACAGCAAAACTCATTCCATACTGTCCAATCATACACTGCTGGATCAGTCAGAGCAAAACTCAGTCCTCACCATCCCATCACACATTCCCACGGTAGGACACAGAGGGAAGCTCCCTCCACACCATCCCATCACACACTCCTGGATCAGACACAGAGTGAATCTCCTTCCACACCGTCCCATAACACACTCCTGGGTCAGACACAGAATGAAACTCCTTCCACACTGTCCCATCACACACTCATGGTTCAGACACAGAGCGAAACTCTCTCCACACTGTCCCATCACACACGCTTGGGTCAGACACAGAATGAAATTCCCTCCACACTGTCCCATCACACACTCCTGAATCAGACAGAACAAAACTCCCTCCACACCATCCCATCACTCATTCCCAAGGTCAGACACAGAGTAAAGCTCCCTCCACACTGTCCCATCACGTACTACTGGGTTCAGACACAGAATGAAACTCCCTCCGCACCTTCCCATCACACACTGCTGAATCAGACACAGAGTGATGCTCCCTCCACACTGTCCCATCACACGCTCCTGGGGTCAGACACAGAATGAACCTCCCTCCACACTGTCCCATCACACACTCCTGGATCAGACACAGAGAGAAACTCCCTCGACACTGTCCCATCACACACTCCCGGGGTCAGAAACAGAATGAAACTCCCACTGCACTGTCCCATCATACACTCCTGGAGCAGACAGAGCAAAACTCGCTGCATACCATCACATCACACATTCCCAGGGTAGGACACAGAGGGACTCTCCCTCCACACCATCCCATCACACATTCCCAAGCTCAGAAACTGAGTGAAGTTCCCTCCACACCGTCCCAACACACATTCCCGTATCAGACACAGAGTGAAACTCCTTCCACACATTCCCATCACAGACTCCTGGGTCAGACACAGAATTAAACTCCCTCCACACCATCCCATCACACACTCCTGGATCAGACACAGAGTGAAACTCCTTCTGCACTGTCGCATCGCACACTCCTGCATCAGACACAGAGTAAAACTCCCTCCAGACTGTCCCATCAACACACTCCTGGATCAAACACAGAATGAAACTCCCTCCACGCTGTCCCATCACACATTCCCGGGGTCAGACACAGAGTGAATCTCCCTCCACACTGTCCCATCACACACTCCTGGGTCAGACACAGAGAGAAACTCCCTCCACGCTGTCACATCGCACACTACTGGGTCAGACACAAAGTGAAACTCCATCCACACTGTTCCATCATGCACTCCTGGATCAGACACAGAGCGAAACTCCATCTACGCTGTCCCATCACATACTGCTGAATCAGACATAGAGTGATGCTCCCTCCACACTGTCCCATCACACACGCCTGGATCAGACACACAGCAAAACTCGTTCCATACTGTCCGATCACACACTCCTGGTTCAGTCAGAGCAAAACACAGTCCACACCATCCCATCACACATTCCCACGGTAGGACACAGAGGGAAGCTCCCTCCACACCATCGCATCACACACTCCTGGATCAGACACAGAGTGAATCTCCTTCCACACCGTCCCATAACACACTCCTGGGTCAGACACAGAATGAAACTCCTTCCACACTGTCCCATCACACACTCCTGGGTCAGACACAGAGAGAAACTCCCTCCACGCTGTCACATCACACACTCCCGGGGTCAGAAACAGAGTGAGACTCGCTCCGCACTGTCCGATCACACACTCCTGAATCGACACAGAGCGGATCTCCCTCCACACCGTCCCATCACACACTCATGGTTCAGACACAGAGCGAAACTCTCTCCACACTGTCCCATCACACACGCTTGGGTCAGACACAGAATGAAACTCCCTGCACACTGTCCCATCACACACTGCTGCATCAGACACAGAGTGAAGCTCCCTCCACATTGTACCATCAACACACTCCTGGGTCAGACACAGAATGAAATTTCCTCCACACTGTCTCATCACACACTACTGGGTCAGAAACAGAGCGAAACTCTCTCCACACTGCCCCATCACACAGTCCTGGGTCAGACACAGAATGGAACTCCCTCCACACTGCCCCATCACACACTCCTGGGCCACACACTGAATGAAACTCCCTCCACACTGTCCCATCACACACTCCTCGATCAGACACAGAGCGAAACTCCCTCCACACTGTCCCATCATACACTCCTGAATCAGACAGAGCAAAACTCCCTCCACACCATCCAATCACACACTCCTGGATCAGACACAGAGTGAAACTCCTTCTGCACTGTCGCATCGCACACTCCTGGATCAGACACAGAGTAAAACTCCCTCCAGACTGTCCCATCAACACACTCCTGGATCAAACACAGAATGAAACTCCCTCCACGCTGTCCCATCACACATTCCCGGGGTCAGACACAGAGTGAATCTCCCTCCACACTGTCCCAACACACACTCCTGGATCAGGCACAAAGTGAAACTCCCTCCACGCTGTCCCATCACACACTGCTGAATCAGAGAGAACAAAACTCCCTCCACACCATCCCATCACACATTCCCAAGGTCAGACACAGAATGAAACTCCTTCCACACTGTCCCATCACACACTCCTGGGTCAGACACAGAGAGAAACTCCCTCCACGCTGTCACATCACACACTCCCGGGGTCAGAAACAGAGTGAGACTCGCTCCGCACTGTCCGATCACACACTCCTGAATCGACACAGAGCGAATCTCCCTCCACACCATCCCATCACACACTCATGGTTCAGACACAGAGCGAAACTCTCTCCACACTGTCCCATCACACACGCTTGGGTCAGACACAGAATGAAAGTCCCTCCACACTGTCCCATCACACACTCCTGAATCAGACAGAACAAAACTCCCTCCACACCATCCCATCACTCATTCCCAAGGTCAGACACAGAGTAAAGCTCCCTCCACACTGTCCCATCACGTACTACTGGGTTCAGACACAGAATGAAACTCCCTCCGCACCTTCCCATCACACACTGCTGAATCAGACACAGAGTGATGCTCCCTCCACACTGTCCCATCACACGCTCCTGGGGTCAGACACAGAATGAACCTCCCTCCACACTGTCCCATCACACACTCCTGGATCAGACACAGAGAGAAACTCCCTCGACACTGCCCCATCACACACTCCCGGGGTCAGAAACAGAATGAAACTCCCACTGCACTGTCCCATCATACACTCCTGGAGCAGACAGAGCAAAACTCGCTCCATACCATCACATCACACATTCCCAGGGTAGGACACAGAGGGACTCTCCCTCCACACCATCCCATCACACATTCCCAAGCTCAGAAACTGAGTGAAGCTCCCTCCACACCGTCCCAACACACATTCCCGTATCAGACACAGAGTGAAACTCCTTCCACACATTCCCATCACAGACTCCTGGGTCAGACACAGAATTAAACTCCCTCCACACCATCCCATCACACACTTCTGGATCAGACACAGAGTGAAACTCCTTCTGCACTGTCGCATCGCACACTCCTGGATCAGACACAGAGTAAAACTCCCTCCAGACTGTCCCATCAACACACTCCTGGATCAAACACAGAATGAAACTCCCTCCACGCTGTCCCATCACACATTCCCAGGGTCAGACACAGAGTGAATCTCCCTCCACACTGTCCCAACACACACTCCTGGATCAGGCACGGAGCGAAACTCCCTCCACGCTGTCCCATCACACACTCCTGGATCAGACACAGAGCGAATCTCCATCCACACCGTCCCATCACACACTCCTGAGTCAGACACAGAATGAAACTCGCTCCACACCGTCCCAACACACATTCCCGTATCAGACACAGAGTGAAACTCCTTCCACACATTCCCATCACACACTCCTGGGTCAGACACAGAATTAAACTCCCTCCACACCATCCCATCACACACTGCTGGATCAGACACAGAGCGAATCTCCCTCCACACCGTCCCATCACACACTCCTGAGTCAGACACAGAATGAAACTCGCTCCACACTGTCCCATCACACACTCCTGGGTCAGACACAGAGAGAAACTCCCTCCACGCTGTCCCATCTCACACTGCTGAATCAGACACAGAGTGATGCTCCCTCCACACTGTCCGATCATACACTCCTGAATCAGACAGAGCAAAACTCCCTCCACACCATCCCATCACACACTCCTGGATCAGACACAGAGTGAAACTCCTTCTGCACTGTCGCATCGCACACTCCTGGATCAGACACATAGTAAAACTCCCTCCAGACAGTCCCATCAACACACTCCTGGATCAAACACAGAATGAACCTCCCTCCACACTGTCCCATCACACACTCCTGGATCAGACACAGAGAGAAACTCCCTCGACGCTGCCCCATCACACACTCCCGGGGTCAGAAACAGAATGAAACTGCCACTGCACTGTCCCATCATACACTCCTGGAGCAGACAGAGCAAAACTCGCTCCATACCATCACATCACACATTCCCAGGGTAGGACACAGAGGGAATCTCCCTCCACACCATCCCATCACACATTCCCAAGCTCAGAAACTGAGTGAAGCTCCCTCCACACCGTCCCAACACACACTCCAGAGTCAGACACAGAATGAAACTCGCTCCACACTGTCCCATCACACACTCCAGGGTCAGACACAGAGAGAAACTCCCTGCACGCTGTCACATCGCACACTACTGGGTCAGACACAAAGTGAAACTCCATCCACACTATTCCATCATGCACTCCTGGATCAGACACAGAGCGAAACTCCATCTACGCCGTCCCATCACATACTGCTGAATCAGACATAGAGTGATGCTCCCTCCACACTGTCCCATCACACAGGCCTGGATCAGACACAGAGCAAAACTTGTTCCATACTGTCCGATCACACACTCCTGGTTCAGTCAGAGCAAAACTCAGTCCACACCATCCCATCACACATTCCCACGGTAGGACACAGAGGGAAGCTCCCTCCACACCATCCCATCACACACTCCTGGATCAGACACAGGGTGAATCTCCTTCCACACAGTCCCATCACACACTCCTGAATCGACACAGAGCCAATCTCCCTCCACACCGTCCCATCACACAATCATGGGTCAGACAATGAATGAAACTCCCTCCACCCTGTCCCATCACAGACTCCTGGGTCAGACATAGAGCGAAACTCCCTGCACGCTGTCCCATCACACACCGCTGTACCAGACACAGAGTGAAACTCCCTCCACACCATCCCATCACACACTCCTGGATCAGATACAGAGTGAATCTCCCTTCACACCGTCCCATCACACACACCTTGATCAATCACAGAGTGAAACTGCCTCCACCCTGTCACATCACACACTCCTCGATCAGACACAGAGTGAAATTCCTTCCACACCATCCCATCACACACTCCTGGATCAGACACAGAGCGAATCTCCCTCCACGCTGTCACATCACACACTCCCGGGGTCAGAAACAGAGTCAGACTCGCTCCGCACTGTCCGATCACACACTCATGAAACGACACAGAGTGAATCTCCCTCCACACCGTCCCATCACACATTCATGGTTCAGACACAGAGCGAAACTCTCTCCACACTGTCCCATCACACACGCTTGGGTCAGACACAGAATGAAACTCCCTCCACACTGTCCCATCACACACTGCTGCATCAGACACAGAGTGAAACTCCTTCCACACTGTACCATAAACACACTCCTGGGTCAGACACAGAATGAAACTCCCTCCACACTGTCCCATCACACACTCCTGGGTCAGACACAGAGAGAAACTCCCTCCACGCTGTCACATCACACACTCCCGGGGTCAGAAACAGAGTGAGACTCGCTCCGCACTGTCCGATCACACACTCCTGAATCGACACAGAGCGAATCTCCCTCCACACCGTCCCATCACACACTCATGGTTCAGACACAGAGCGAAACTCTCTCCACACTGTCCCATCACACACGCTTCGGTCAGACACAGAATGAAACTCCCTCCACACTGTCCCATCACACACTGCTGCATCAAACACAGAGTGAAACTCCCTCCACATTGTACCATCAACACACTCCTGGGTCAGACACAGAATGAAATTTCCTCCACACTGTCTCATCACACACTACTGGGTCAGAAACAGAGCGAAACTCTCTCCACACTGCCCCATCACACAGTCCTGGGTCAGACACAGAATGGAACTCCCTCCACGCTGTCCCATCACACACTGCTGAATCAGACAGAGCAAAACTCCCTCCACACCATCCCATCACACACTCCTGGATCAGACACAGAGTGAAACTCCTTCTGCACTGTCGCATCGCACACTCCTGGATCAGACACAGAGTAAAACTCCCTCCAGACTGTCCCATCAACACACTCCTGGATCAAACACAGAATGAAACTCCCTCCACACTGTCCCATCACACACGCCTGGATCAGACACACAGCAAAACTTGTTCCATACTGTCCGATCACACACTCCTGGATCAGGCACGGAGCGAAACTCCCTCCACGCTGTCCCATCACACACTCCTGGATCAGACACAGAGCGAATCTCCATCCACACCGTCCCATCACACACTCCTGAGTCAGACACAGAATGAAACTCGCTCCACACTGTCCCATCACACACTCCTGGGTCAGACACAGAGAGAAACTCCCTCCACGCTGTCACATCGCACACTACTGGGTCAGACACAAAGTGAAACTCCATCCACACTGTTCCATCATGCACTCCTGGATCAGACACAGAGCGAAACTCCATCTACGCTGTCCCATCACATACTGCTGAATCAGACATAGAGTGATGCTCCCTCCACACTGTCCCATCACACACGCCTGGATCAGACACACAGTAAAACTCGTTCCATACTGTCCGATCACACACTCCTGGTTCAGTCAGAGCAAAACTCAGTCCACACCATCCCATCACACATTCCCATGGTAGGACACAGAGGGAAGCTCCCTCCACACCATCCCATCACACACTCCTGGATCAGACACAGAGTGAATCTCCTTCCACACAGTCCCATCACACACTCCTGAATCGACACAGAGCCAATCTCCCTCCACACCGTCCCATCACACAATCATGGGTCAGACAATGAATGAAACTCCCTCCACCCTGTCCCATCACAGACTCCTGGGTCAGACATAGAGCGAAACTCCCTGCACGCTGTCCCATCACACACTGCTGTACCAGACACAGAGTGAAACTCCCTCCACACCATCCCATCACACACTCCTGGATCAGATACAGAGTGAATCTCCCTCCACACCGTCCCATCACACACACCTTGATCAATCACAGAGTGAAACTCCCTCCACCCTGTCACATCACACACTCCTGGGTCAGACACAGAGTGAAACTCCCTCCATACTGTCCCATCAACACACTCCTCGATCAGACACAGAGTGAAACTCCTTCCACACCATCCCATCACACACTCCTGGATCAGACACAGAGCGAATCTCCCTCCACACCATCCCATCACACACTCCTGGGTCAGACACAGAATGAAACACCCTCCACACTGTCACATCACACACTCCTGGGTCAGACACAGAGAGAAACTCCCTCCACGCTGTCACATCACACACTCCCGGGGTCAGAAACAAAGTCAGACTCGCTCCGCACTGTCCGATCACACACTCCTGAAACGACACAGAGTGAATCTCCCTCCACACCGTCCATTCACACATTCATGGTTCAGACACAGAGCGAAACTCCCTGCACGCTGTCCCATCACATACTGCTGTACCAGACACAGAGTTAAACTCCCTCCACACCATCCCATCACACACCCCTGGATCAGATACAGAGTGAATGTCCCTCCACACTGTCCCATCACACACACCTTGATCAAATACAGAGTGAAACTCCCTCCACCCTGTCACATCACACACTCCTGGGTCAGACACAGAGTGAAACTCCCTCCATACTGTCCCATCAACACACTCCTGGGTCAGACACACAGCAAAACCCTCTCCACACTGTCCCATCGCACACACCTCTGTCAGACACAGAATGAAACTCCCTCCGCACTGTCCGATCAAACATTCCTCGATCAGACACAGAGCGAAATTCCCTCTGTACCATCCCATTACACATTCCCAGGGTCGGACACACAGTGAAGCTGCCTCCACACCATCCCATTTCACACTCCTGGATCAGACACACAGTGAAACTCTCTCCACACCATCCCATCACACACTCCTGGATCAGACACAGAGGGAATCTCCGTCCACACCGTCCCATCACACACTTCTGGGTCAGACACAGAGCGAAACGCTCTCCACACTGTCCCATCACAAACTTCTGGATCAGACACAGAATGAAACTCCCTCCACGCTGTCACATCACACACGCCTGGGTCAGACACAGAGTGAAACTCCCTCCGCAATGTCCAATCACACACTCCTGGATCAGACACAGAGCAAATCTCCCTCCACACCGTCCCGTCACACACTCCTGGGTCAGACACAGGGTGAAACTCCCTCCACAGTGTCCCATTACACACTGCTGGATCAGACACAGAGTGAAACTCCCTCCACACTGTCCCATCAACACACTCCTGGATCAAACACAGAATGAAACTCCCTCCACGCTGTCCCAACACACACTCCTGGATCAGGCACAGAGCGAAACTCCCTCCACGCTGTCCCATCGCACACTGCTGAATAAGACATAGAGTGAAACTCCTTCCGCACTGTCCCATCATACACTCCTGGATCAGACAGTGCAACACTCCCTCCACACCATCCCATCACACATTCCCAGGGTTAGACTCAGAGTGAATCACCCTCTACGCTGTCCCATTACGCAGTCATGGAACAGACACAAAGTGAAACTCCCTCCACACCATCCCATCACACATTCCCAAGGTCAGACACAGAGTAAAGCTCCCTCCGCACCTTCCCATCACACACTGCTGAATCAAACACAGAGTGATGCTCCCTCCACACTGTCCCATCACACGCTCCTGGGGTCAGACACAGAATGAACCTCCCTCCACACTGTCCCATCACACACTCCTGGATCAGACACAGAGAGAAACTCCCTCGACGCTGCCCCATCACACACTCCCGGGGTCAGAAATAGAATGAAACTCCCACTGCACTGTCCCATCATACACTCCTGGAGCAGACAGAGCAAAACTCGCTCCATACCATCACATCACACATTCCCAGGGTAGGACACAGAGGGAATCTCCCTCCACACCATTCCCAAGCTCAGAAACCGAGTGAAGCTCCCTCCACACCGTCCCATCACACATTCTTGTATCAGACACAGAGTGAAACTCCTTCCGCACATTCCCATCACACACTCCTGGGTCAGACACAGAATGAAACTCCCTCCACACTGTCCCACCACACACTCCTGGGTCAGACACAGAGCAAATCTCCCTCCACACCGTCCCGTCACACACTCCTGGGTCAGACACAGGGTGAAACTCCCTCCACGCTGACCCACCACACACTCCTGGGTCAGACACAGAATGAAACTCCCTCCACACTGTCTCATCACACACTACTGGGTCAGACACAGAGCGAAACTCTCTCCACACAGTCCCATCACACACTCTTGGGTCAGACACAGAATGAAACTCCCTCCACACTGTCCCACCACACACTCCTGGATCAGACAGACAGTGAAACTTCCTCCATACTGTCCCATCACACACTCCTGGGTCAGACACAGAATGAAACTCCCTCCACATTGTACCATCACACACTCCTGGGTCAGACACAGAGAGAAACTCCCTCCACACCGTCCCATCACACACTCCCGGGGTCAGACACAGGAGCTGTGCTGACTGAGCTGGGAGAAATCGAGGCAAAACTACTGGATAAAGTTCGTGGAATACTTTGGAGGTGGTTCTAAAAGTCTCTTGGACAACCGAGTGAGTGACGGCGCTGGTGTGGAAACTCGGTGTGCAGTTTTACTGCCGGTTTGGGCTGGGTTTGTTGGCAGCGGCTAACTGCGTAGCTCCCAGCTGCGGCCGCTGGCAACTCGCCAGGAAGCCGGTTCGCTCCAAAACCGGAGGCAAACGCCGTCGTTTCCCCCCATTGACATCGGGGCAACGTTCCTCCTCCATTGTTTTCCTGATTTTCGTCCGGTGTTGGTGCCGGAGCATCTGGAAGGACGTTTCGGCCTCTCCCGGCCTGGGTCTCTGCAAGTCCGACGGAGCCTTTCCTGGCGTCGAGCCAGCGAGGAACTGTCGACTGCAAACTTTCCCGGCCAGTTATTCGACTCGTTCCAGGACTTCTAACCGGCACCGATGTAGGATTCTCGGACTGGAAAGAGCGCCAGCATGCCGGACCGGTCTCCAGGGAGTCGCGGGCCTTCGGGGAGTTACGGAAGGGCGGCTGCCTCCCCGGCCTCGGACAACGCCCTTTATCGGTCGGTGAAGGTGGAACGTGGGGTGCAATATATTTTGCGCCCTGGAATGACACTAGAAAAGTGTACGGAGGCAATGGAGGACCTTGTTGGGAAAGGTGGTATTCTGGCCACCGAGAAGGAGTTCGGAAAGGCGGTGTTTTATCTGGCGAATGAAGAGCTAGTGCACCGGGCCCTAAGCAGGGGAGTCACGGTAGACAACATCTTTTTACCTATGGAGCTGGTGACGGCCCCCACGCAACGTATCGTGCTTGGGCATGTTAAGCCTTTCATTCCAAATGAGGACTTGCTACCCCCACTGGCCCGTTTAGGGCAAGTAAGGTCGGAGATCACTGCCATCCGACACAAATTTAAGAGACGCACCCTCCGCACCGTAATCTCTTTCCGGCGTCAGGTATTCATGCAGCTGGAAAGGGAGGACGATGTTGAGGGCCGGTTTACTGTCCGGCACGAGGGAGTGGATTATCAGGTGTACTGGAGCTCCGAGCGCCCGCGGTGCCATGCGTGCAGGGGGGTGGGGCACTTTCGGAGGGACTGTCCTGCCGGCCGGAACCCGAGGGAGCCCATTTCGGGCACCAGTGCCCCAGCTACCTCTGCCCCTGATCCTACTCCTGCACGTGCATCTGCGCCTGCATCTGACCCTGCCCCCGCCCGTGATCCTGCCCCAGCCCCTCACCCTGCCCCTGCCCCTACCCCTACCCCTGCTCCTACGGTTGGGTCGGTCCCTGCTCCTCTCCCTGTGGTTCAGGTGGGGGACGGGGTGGAGTCTGTGCGGAGTAAGAAGGCAAAGGGGAAATCCAAACACAGTAAGAAGCGGGCCTTTGAGGCTGCAGAGCTCACGCCCATTTCGCCTGAAGTGGAGCGTGGGGCTCGGGGAGGTGCGCAAGCAGACGGGGCGATGGAAACAGAAAGCGCCGCCCCATCGGTGAAGCCTGCACCTGTGTGCTCCTCCGGTGTGAAGAGGAGAAGGGAACGTTCCCGCAAGAGGGCAGGGGATGTAGATACGGGGGAGTCCCAGGAAGGGGTGGGAATCCGGGTCGGGGTTGGTTCTAAACCTGAGTCCCCAGATGTAGCCACCAGTCCTGGGGAAGATGGTGTGGTTGTGCAAAAAGCTTGTGATAGCCCTGTTTGCACAAATGAGGCAGCCCTGGAGGCCTCCACCCAGGACCTACAAGTCAGCGCCTCTCTGGAGGCCAGTGTACCGAATAATGTAAGAGGAGACGAGACAAAGCTCTCTCATTCTCAGCACCAGGCTGCTTGTGAATCCCTTGGACCAAAGGTGCCGGGTTCCCCTCTATGCCTGCCCCCTGGGGAGGGCGTTTTTCTGTGCACGTCGACCCCAGCAATTAATGACTTGCAGGGAGTCCCTGGGGATTGTCCCTCCACTGTCGCAAATGTGGATGAGGCTGATGCGACGGTGGAGCGGGCAGGTAAGAGCGAGGTGCCCGCTGTGCGGTATGGGTCACAAGCGCAGCCATCTTTTGGAACATGCGGGGAGGCCGATGGGGATTCTGTCTGCAGTGACGGGTTGGCGGGGGACTCTTTCGATAGTGAAATCTTTCCTAGATGACCTAGTAAGGGACATTAGAGGGAGAAGCAGCCTCGCTCCTACGGGGGATGGTGGGTCACAGGGTGGCACTGGTACCGCTCGAGCCCGGAAGGCAAAAAGTAACCTTGCTTTCTTTCCGGACAGTGTGGTGGAGGGCGCCTCCGCTCTCACCGAAATGGGCACAGCTGCTGAGACCTAGTGTGCTCCCGCCATGAAGCTTACCATAGCTAGTCTCAATGTAAACGGCAGCAGGGGTCCTCTTCGCAGGCATAACAATCTCTCAGCCCTCAGGGATGGGCGGTATACGGTGAGTTTCCTGCAGGAAACCCGTACCATCCCTGGGGACGAGTCTGCTTGGCTCCTGGAGTGGCGGGGCGGGGTCTACATGAGCCACCTCAGCTCCATTTCTAGCGGGGTGGCGATCCTGTTGGCCCCGACCTTCCATCCAGTAATTGAAAGAGTCCAGGACGTTGTGCCCGGCCGTCTGCTCCACCTGGTTGTGCGCCTGGATGGCGTCATTTTATCAATGTGTATGCTCCCAGGCGCGGTGTGATGCAGACGCGCCTATTCTGCCAGCTGTCCACCCTGCTGAGCTCCATCGATCCTGGGGATTGCGTCATCCTCGGGGAGATTTCAATTGTACCCTCGAGGCAGAGGACCGTTCGGGCCTCCAACGCGACCCAGCATCGGCAAAAAAGTTAAAGGAGCCAGTCGGCTCCTTTGACTTGGTGGACAGCTGGCGGAATCTTCACCCCAACTCTAGCGCCTTCTCGAGAAGGTCTAGAAATCTAAGAGAGGGGGGTTCCAGGATAGACCGCATTTACATCTCTCGGGCCTACGTCTCCCGCGTGTCGGCGTCCTCCATGCGGTCGGTGTCGTGCTCGGATCATCACCTTGTGTGGATGGAATTTATTCCACTACACCCTCGGGTGGGATCCGGGTATTGACATTTTAACAACCGGCTGCTGGAGGACAGCCGATTCCGGGATTCGTTCCGAGCTTTCTGGGTCTCCTGGAAGGAGAGGCGGGGAGAGTTCTGCTCCCTACGGCTATGGTGGGATGTGGGCAAAGCCCACATCCGGTTTTTATGTCGGAGTACACTAGGGGGTCGACAAAGAGGCGGAGCTCTGAGGTTGAGCGGCTTGAGAGAGCGTTGCTTGACCTGGAGTCCCGCCTCGGTCCGACCGCTGGAGACCAACAGCTGTGGCAGGAATACCAGGAGAAGAAGGACGCACTAAGGAACCTGCAGCTCCAGCAGTCCCGAGGTGCGTACGTGAGGTCACGGATCCAAATGCTGCAGGATTTGGACCGTGGCTCACCCTTCTTCTACTGGTTGGAAAGGTGGCGGGGAGTTCAAAAGCAGCTAGTGGAGCTGCTGGCTGCCGATGGCTCCTCCATCACGGACCCTGATGGAATTAACAACGAGGTCCGTTCATTCTATCGGTCCTTATTCTGGCCTGATCCGTCAAATGCGGAGGCGTGTAATGAGGTCTGGGAGGATTTGCCGAAGGTCAGCCCAGAGGACGCAGTGCGTCTGGATGCCTCCCTGACTCGGGAGGAGCTGTCCACTGCCCTTCGGCAACTCCGGAGGGGCAAGTCCCCTGGTTTGGATGGACTGAGTGTTGAGTTTTATCAGGCTTTTTGGGATGTCCTGGGGGATGATTACAGCCTTGTCCTAGGGGAGAGCCTAGCCACCGGAGAAATGCCCCTCTCATGGCGGAGAGCTGTTGTGGTCCTACTGCCCAAGAAGGGAGACCTCCGCCTGCTAAAGAACTGGCGGCCGGTCTCCCTCTTGTGCGTGGACTACAAGATCTTCGCCCGGGCAATGGCCAACCGTCTGGGTTCGGTAATTGGACAGGTGGCCCATCCTGACCAATCTTACACAGTCCCGGGCCGCTCCATCCAGGACAATGTCCACCTAGTACGGGACCTGATCCACCTACTCCAGGAGGACTGGGACCCCGGCAGCGTTTCTTTCTCTTGACCAGGAGAAGGCTTTTGACCGGTGGACCACAGTTTCCTGGTGGGCACCCTGCAGGCTTCTGGGCTCGGACCATACTTTGTGGCCCGAGTTCGGCTCCTGTACTCTGCCGCAGAGTGCCTAGTTAAGATTAATGGATCATTGACAGGACCTATCCACTTCCGAAGAGGAGTGCGTCAAGGGTGCCCCATGTCCGGTCAACTGTATGCGATCTGCGTCGAGCCATTCCTCAGCCTTCTTCGGCGAAGGCTGACAGGTCTGGTTCTGCGCGAACCGGACATGGGGGTCGTCCTCTCGGCCTACGCCGATGACGTAATCCTCATGATGACAGACCCCTGTGACCAGCAGAGGATGCGCCAGTGCCAAAATGTTTTCTCGGCGGCATCCTCCGCCAGGATCAACTGGGCGAAATGTTCCGGACTCTTAGTAGGCCAGTGGCAGGTGGACTCCCTGCCGGAGGAGATGAGAGCTTTTGAGTGGAGCACCAGACGGCTTCTCTATCTGGGAGTCCACCTGAGTCCTTCTGGGGAGACCTGGCTGGCGAACTGGCAGGACCTGGAGACAAAGATCATGGCCCGGCTAGGGGCGCTGGTCAGGCCTTCTCAGGGTGCTTTCCTATCGAGGCAGGGTGGTGGTCATAAACCAGCTGGTGGCCTCCATGTTGTGGTACCGGATGGTCACCTTGGCCCCCCCCCCCTGCCCCTTTTGTCGCAAGAATGCAGAGGAAGCTAGTGGACTTCTTCTGGGGAAACAGGAAGCACCGGGTCTCTGCAGCGGTTCTGAGTCTCCCAGAAGGAGAGGGCGGACAGTCGCTGGTGTGTGTACGCACACGACTGGCGGCTCTCCGCCTCAGGACGCTGCAGAGATTCCTGTACGCCGAGCACCCTCCCAGGTGGCACGTGTTGGCGACTTTCTTCCTCCGGAGGGGCTGCTGTCTTGCCGAAGATATGCAGCTACCACCGGCGGGCGTTAGCCGTGCTGCTTTGCAGAGGCTGCCCGGCTTCTATCAGGACCTACTGAGAGTCTGGAACATGGTTGCCTCAGGCCGGGAATCCCCTCTTCTGGCAGAGGGCGGGGTCCTGGCTGACCCTTGCCCTGTCTCAACGGATGTCAGTGCGGCTCAGGTGTGTGGAACGACTCGGGCTGAGCTGCTCGTCGGGCCCAGTCCCCGCAGCCTTGCCCGAGAGACGAATCACACAACTTGAGCCGTCTTTCATCAACACCCACAATCCCATTCAGGGATGCAGGCAGGAGGTACCTTTATGGGCTGCTGCTCCACACCCTCCACTTCCTAGCATTTGTCCACCGTCCCGACACGCCATGGCGGTCGGTCTTTCCACCTGGAGGTGAGGGGGGTCCCCAGTGGAAGTCCCTCTACAAGGGAGTCCCTCCCATGCACCCTGGGGATCTCGGCTGGAGGGTGCTGCATAAAGCGGTGCCCTGCAATAAGTTCTTTAGTTTGTACACGGATCTCCCAGCCGCGTGTCACTTCTGCGGGCTGGAGGAGACCGTGTACCATATGTACGTGGAGTGTGTGAGGCTGCAGCCCCTTTTCGCGTATTTGCGTGGGCTGCTTCTCGCCTTCTGGTTGCATTTCAGTCCCACCCTATTCATATATGGTCATCCAGTAAGGAGGGGGGCACAGAGGGATGAGGATGTCCTTGTCAACTTGCTCCTGGGGCTGGCGAAAATTGCCATCCGTGGCTCCTGGAAAAGGGTGGCAGGAGGTTCTCCCCGGGCGGACTGCCTGGCTATGTTTAGGGGCTATGTTCGAGCCCGGGGTGAACATTGAAAAGGAATACGCGCAGTCCACGGCGACCGTCGAGATGTTCCGGGACCGTTGGGCTCCGCGGGGTGTAAATGCCATCATTGATGAGGATGGCAATATATTGGTTTAACATGTATTGTCTGTTTGTAGTGTAGTAAATGTGTTATTCATTGGGTTTGTAAATATTGTATAGCACCGACATTTGTAATAAAGAATTTTGGAAAACAAAGGGGTCAGAAACAGAATGAAACTCCCACTGCACTGTCCCATCATACACTCCTGGATCAGACAGAGCAAAACTCGCTCCATACCATCACATCACACATTCCCAGGGTAGGACACAGAGGGAATCTCCCCCCACACCATCCCATCACACATTCCCAAGCTGAGAAACTGAGTGAAGCTCCCTCCACACCGTCCCATGACACATTCCTGTATCAGACACAGAGTGAAACTCCTTCCGCACATTCCCATCACACACTCCTGGGTCAGACACAGAATGAAACTCCCTCCACAATGTCCCACCACACACTCCTGGGTCAGACACAGAGCAAATCTCCCTCCACACCGTCCCGTCACACACTCCTGAGTCAGACACAGGGTGAAACTCCCTCCACGCTGACCCACCACACACTCCTGGGTCAGACACAGAATGAAACTCCCTCCACAGTGTCCCATCACACACTGCTGGATCAGACACAGAGTGAAACTCCCTCCACACTGTCCCATCAACACACTCCTGGGTCAGACACAGAATGAAACTCCCTCCACACTGTCTCATCACACACTACTGGGTCAGACACAGAGCGAAACTCTCTCCACACTGTCCCATCACACACTCTTGGGTCAGACACAGAATGAAACTCCCTCCGCACTGTCCCACCACACACTCCTGGATCAGACAGACAATAAAAACTTCCTCCATACTGTCCCATCACACACTCCTGGGTCAGACACAGAATGAAACTCCCTCCACATTGTACCATCACACACTCCTGAGTCAGACACAGAATGAAACTCGCTCCACACTGTCCCATCACACACTCCTGGGTCAGACACAGAGAGAAACTCCCTCCACGCTGTCCCATCACACACTCCTGGGGTCAAACACAAATTGAAACTCCATCCACACTGTGCCATCAGACACTCCTGGATCAGACACGGAGCGAAACTCCATCCACGCTGTCCCATCACATACTGCTGAATCAGAAAATGAAACTCGCTCCATACTGTCCCATCACACACTCCTGGGCCACACACTGAATGAAACTCCCTCCACACTGTCCCATCACACACTCCTCGATCAGACACAGAGCGAAACTCCCTCCACACTGTCCCATCATACACTCCTGAATCAGACAGAGCAAAACTCCCTCCACACCATCCAATCACACACTCCTGGATCAGACACAGAGTGAAACTCCTTCTGCACTGTCGCATCGCACACTCCTGGATCAGACACAGAGTAAAACTCCCTCCAGACTGTCCCATCAACACACTCCTGGATCAAACACAGAATGAAACTCCCTCCACGCTGTCCCATCACACATTCCCGGGGTCAGACACAGAGTGAATCTCCCTCCACACTGTCCCAACACACACTCCTGGATCAGGCACAGAGTGAAACTCCCTCCACGCTGTCCCATCACACACTGCTGAATCAGAGAGAACAAAACTCCCTCCACACCATCCCATCACACATTCCCAAGGTCAGACACAGAATGAAACTCCTTCCACACTGTCCCATCACACACTCCCTGGGTCAGACACAGAGAGAAACTCCCTCCACGCTGTCACATCACACACTCCCGGGGTCAGAAACAGAGTGAGACTCGCTCCGCACTGTCCGATCACACACTCCTGAATCGACACAGAGCGAATCTCCCTCCACACCATCCCATCACACACTCATGGTTCAGACACAGAGCGAAACTCTCTCCACACTGTCCCATCACACACGCTTGGGTCAGACACAGAATGAAAGTCCCTCCACACTGTCCCATCACACACTCCTGAATCAGACAGAACAAAACTCCCTCCACACCATCCCATCAGTCATTCCCAAGGTCAGACACAGAGTAAAGCTCCCTCCACACTGTCCCATCACGTACTACTGGGTTCAGACACAGAATGAAACTCCCTCCGCACCTTCCCATCACACACTGCTGAATCAGACACAGAGTGATGCTCCCTCCACACTGTCCCATCACACGCTCCTGGGGTCAGACACAGAATGAACCTCCCTCCACACTGTCCCATCACACACTCCTGGATCAGACACAGAGAGAAACTCCCTCGACACTGCCCCATCACACACTCCCGGGGTCAGAAACAGAATGAAACTCCCACTGCACTGTCCCATCATACACTCCTGGAGCAGACAGAGCAAAACTCGCTCCATACCATCACATCACACATTCCCAGGGTAGGACACAGAGGGACTCTCCCTCCACACCATCCCATCACACATTCCCAAGCTCAGAAACTGAGTGAAGCTCCCTCCACACCGTCCCAACACACATTCCCGTATCAGACACAGAGTGAAACTCCTTCCACACATTCCCATCACAGACTCCTGGGTCAGACACAGAATTAAACTCCCTCCACACCATCCCATCACACACTTCTGGATCAGACACAGAGTGAAACTCCTTCTGCACTGTCGCATCGCACACTCCTGGATCAGACACAGAGTAAAACTCCCTCCAGACTGTCCCATCAACACACTCCTGGATCAAACACAGAATGAAACTCCCTCCACGCTGTCCCATCACACATTCCCAGGGTCAGACACAGAGTGAATCTCCCTCCACACTGTCCCAACACACACTCCTGGATCAGGCACGGAGCGAAACTCCCTCCACGCTGTCCCATCACACACTCCTGGATCAGACACAGAGCGAATCTCCATCCACACCGTCCCATCACACACTCCTGAGTCAGACACAGAATGAAACTCGCTCCACACCGTCCCAACACACATTCCCGTATCAGACACAGAGTGAAACTCCTTCCACACATTCCCATCACACACTCCTGGGTCAGACACAGAATTAAACTCCCTCCACACCATCCCATCACACACTGCTGGATCAGACACAGAGCGAATCTCCCTCCACACCGTCCCATCACACACTCCTGAGTCAGACACAGAATGAAACTCGCTCCACACTGTCCCATCACACACTCCTGGGTCAGACACAGAGAGAAACTCCCTCCACGCTGTCCCATCTCACACTGCTGAATCAGACACAGAGTGATGCTCCCTCCACACTGTCCGATCATACACTCCTGAATCAGACAGAGCAAAACTCCCTCCACACCATCCCATCACACACTCCTGGATCAGACACAGAGTGAAACTCCTTCTGCACTGTCGCATCGCACACTCCTGGATCAGACACATAGTAAAACTCCCTCCAGACAGTCCCATCAACACACTCCTGGATCAAACACAGAATGAACCTCCCTCCACACTGTCCCATCACACACTCCTGGATCAGACACAGAGAGAAACTCCCTCGACGCTGCCCCATCACACACTCCCGGGGTCAGAAACAGAATGAAACTGCCACTGCACTGTCCCATCATACACTCCTGGAGCAGACAGAGCAAAACTCGCTCCATACCATCACATCACACATTCCCAGGGTAGGACACAGAGGGAATCTCCCTCCACACCATCCCATCACACATTCCCAAGCTCAGAAACTGAGTGAAGCTCCCTCCACACCGTCCCAACACACACTCCAGAGTCAGACACAGAATGAAACTCGCTCCACACTGTCCCATCACACACTCCAGGGTCAGACACAGAGAGAAACTCCCTGCACGCTGTCACATCGCACACTACTGGGTCAGACACAAAGTGAAACTCCATCCACACTATTCCATCATGCACTCCTGGATCAGACACAGAGCGAAACTCCATCTACGCCGTCCCATCACATACTGCTGAATCAGACATAGAGTGATGCTCCCTCCACACTGTCCCATCACACAGGCCTGGATCAGACACAGAGCAAAACTTGTTCCATACTGTCCGATCACACACTCCTGGTTCAGTCAGAGCAAAACTCAGTCCACACCATCCCATCACACATTCCCACGGTAGGACACAGAGGGAAGCTCCCTCCACACCATCCCATCACACACTCCTGGATCAGACACAGGGTGAATCTCCTTCCACACAGTCCCATCACACACTCCTGAATCGACACAGAGCCAATCTCCCTCCACACCGTCCCATCACACAATCATGGGTCAGACAATGAATGAAACTCCCTCCACCCTGTCCCATCACAGACTCCTGGGTCAGACATAGAGCGAAACTCCCTGCACGCTGTCCCATCACACACCGCTGTACCAGACACAGAGTGAAACTCCCTCCACACCATCCCATCACACACTCCTGGATCAGATACAGAGTGAATCTCCCTTCACACCGTCCCATCACACACACCTTGATCAATCACAGAGTGAAACTGCCTCCACCCTGTCACATCACACACTCCTCGATCAGACACAGAGTGAAATTCCTTCCACACCATCCCATCACACACTCCTGGATCAGACACAGAGCGAATCTCCCTCCACGCTGTCACATCACACACTCCCGGGGTCAGAAGCAGAGTCAGACTCGCTCCGCACTGTCCGATCACACACTCATGAAACGACACAGAGTGAATCTCCCTCCACACCGTCCCATCACACATTCATGGTTCAGACACAGAGCGAAACTCTCTCCACACTGTCCCATCACACACGCTTGGGTCAGACACAGAATGAAACTCCCTCCACACTGTCCCATCACACACTGCTGCATCAGACACAGAGTGAAACTCCTTCCACACTGTACCATAAACACACTCCTGGGTCAGACACAGAATGAAACTCCCTCCACACTGTCCCATCACACACTCCTGGGTCAGACACAGAGAGAAACTCCCTCCACGCTGTCACATCACACACTCCTGGGGTCAGAAACAGAGTGAGACTCGCTCCGCACTGTCCGATCACACACTCCTGAATCGACACAGAGCGAATCTCCCTCCACACCGTCCCATCACACACTCATGGTTCAGACACAGAGCGAAACTCTCTCCACACTGTCCCATCACACACGCTTCGGTCAGACACAGAATGAAACTCCCTCCACACTGTCCCATCACACACTGCTGCATCAAACACAGAGTGAAACTCCCTCCACATTGTACCATCAACACACTCCTGGGTCAGACACAGAATGAAATTTCCTCCACACTGTCTCATCACACACTAATGGGTCAGAAACAGAGCGAAACTCTCTCCACACTGCCCCATCACACAGTCCTGGGTCAGACACAGAATGGAACTCCCTCCACGCTGTCCCATCACACACTGCTGAATCAGACAGAGCAAAACTCCCTCCACACCATCCCATCACACACTCCTGGATCAGACACAGAGTGAAACTCCTTCTGCACTGTCGCATCGCACACTCCTGGATCAGACACAGAGTAAAACTCCCTCCAGACTGTCCCATCAACACACTCCTGGATCAAACACAGAATGAAACTCCCTCCACACTGTCCCATCACACACGCCTGGATCAGACACACAGCAAAACTTGTTCCATACTGTCCGATCACACACTCCTGGATCAGGCACGGAGCGAAACTCCCTCCACGCTGTCCCATCACACACTCCTGGGTCAGACACAGAGAGAAACTCCCTCCACGCTGTCCCATCACACACTCCTGGGGTCAAACACAAATTGAAACTCCATCCACACTGTGCCATCAGACACTCCTGGATCAGACACGGAGCGAAACTCCATCCACGCTGTCCCATCACATACTGCTGAATCAGAAAATGAAACTCGCTCCATACTGTCCCATCACACACTCCTGGGCCACACACTGAATGAAACTCCCTCCACACTGTCCCATCACACACTCCTCGATCAGACACAGAGCGAAACTCCCTCCACACTGTCCCATCATACACTCCTGAATCAGACAGAGCAAAACTCCCTCCACACCATCCAATCACACACTCCTGGATCAGACACAGAGTGAAACTCCTTCTGCACTGTCGCATCGCACACTCCTGGATCAGACACAGAGTAAAACTCCCTCCAGACTGTCCCATCAACACACTCCTGGATCAAACACAGAATGAAACTCCCTCCACGCTGTCCCATCACACATTCCCGGGGTCAGACACAGAGTGAATCTCCCTCCACACTGTCCCAACACACACTCCTGGATCAGGCACAGAGTGAAACTCCCTCCACGCTGTCCCATCACACACTGCTGAATCAGAGAGAACAAAACTCCCTCCACACCATCCCATCACACATTCCCAAGGTCAGACACAGAATGAAACTCCTTCCACACTGTCCCATCACACACTCCTGGGTCAGACACAGAGAGAAACTCCCTCCACGCTGTCACATCACACACTCCCGGGGTCAGAAACAGAGTGAGACTCGCTCCGCACTGTCCGATCACACACTCCTGAATCGACACAGAGCGAATCTCCCTCCACACCATCCCATCACACACTCATGGTTCAGACACAGAGCGAAACTCTCTCCACACTGTCCCATCACACACGCTTGGGTCAGACACAGAATGAAAGTCCCTCCACACTGTCCCATCACACACTCCTGAATCAGACAGAACAAAACTCCCTCCACACCATCCCATCACTCATTCCCAAGGTCAGACACAGAGTAAAGCTCCCTCCACACTGTCCCATCACGTACTACTGGGTTCAGACACAGAATGAAACTCCCTCCGCACCTTCCCATCACACACTGCTGAATCAGACACAGAGTGATGCTCCCTCCACACTGTCCCATCACACGCTCCTGGGGTCAGACACAGAATGAACCTCCCTCCACACTGTCCCATCACACACTCCTGGATCAGACACAGAGAGAAACTCCCTCGACACTGCCCCATCACACACTCCCGGGGTCAGAAACAGAATGAAACTCCCACTGCACTGTCCCATCATACACTCCTGGAGCAGACAGAGCAAAACTCGCTCCATACCATCACATCACACATTCCCAGGGTAGGACACAGAGGGACTCTCCCTCCACACCATCCCATCACACATTCCCAAGCTCAGAAACTGAGTGAAGCTCCCTCCACACCGTCCCAACACACATTCCCGTATCAGACACAGAGTGAAACTCCTTCCACACATTCCCATCACAGACTCCTGGGTCAGACACAGAATTAAACTCCCTCCACACCATCCCATCACACACTTCTGGATCAGACACAGAGTGAAACTCCTTCTGCACTGTCGCATCGCACACTCCTGGATCAGACACAGAGTAAAACTCCCTCCAGACTGTCCCATCAACACACTCCTGGATCAAACACAGAATGAAACTCCCTCCACGCTGTCCCATCACACATTCCCAGGGTCAGACACAGAGTGAATCTCCCTCCACACTGTCCCAACACACACTCCTGGATCAGGCACGGAGCGAAACTCCCTCCACGCTGTCCCATCACACACTCCTGGATCAGACACAGAGCGAATCTCCATCCACACCGTCCCATCACACACTCCTGAGTCAGACACAGAATGAAACTCGCTCCACACCGTCCCAACACACATTCCCGTATCAGACACAGAGTGAAACTCCTTCCACACATTCCCATCACACACTCCTGGGTCAGACACAGAATTAAACTCCCTCCACACCATCCCATCACACACTGCTGGATCAGACACAGAGCGAATCTCCCTCCACACCGTCCCATCACACACTCCTGAGTCAGACACAGAATGAAACTCGCTCCACACTGTCCCATCACACACTCCTGGGTCAGACACAGAGAGAAACTCCCTCCACGCTGTCCCATCTCACACTGCTGAATCAGACACAGAGTGATGCTCCCTCCACACTGTCCGATCATACACTCCTGAATCAGACAGAGCAAAACTCCCTCCACACCATCCCATCACACACTCCTGGATCAGACACAGAGTGAAACTCCTTCTGCACTGTCGCATCGCACACTCCTGGATCAGACACATAGTAAAACTCCCTCCAGACAGTCCCATCAACACACTCCTGGATCAAACACAGAATGAACCTCCCTCCACACTGTCCCATCACACACTCCTGGATCAGACACAGAGAGAAACTCCCTCGACGCTGCCCCATCACACACTCCCGGGGTCAGAAACAGAATGAAACTGCCACTGCACTGTCCCATCATACACTCCTGGAGCAGACAGAGCAAAACTCGCTCCATACCATCACATCACACATTCCCAGGGTAGGACACAGAGGGAATCTCCCTCCACACCATCCCATCACACATTCCCAAGCTCAGAAACTGAGTGAAGCTCCCTCCACACCGTCCCAACACACACTCCAGAGTCAGACACAGAATGAAACTTGCTCCACACTGTCCCATCACACACTCCAGGGTCAGACACAGAGAGAAACTCCCTGCACGCTGTCACATCGCACACTACTGGGTCAGACACAAAGTGAAACTCCATCCACACTATTCCATCATGCACTCCTGGATCAGACACAGAGCGAAACTCCATCTACGCCGTCCCATCACATACTGCTGAATCAGACATAGAGTGATGCTCCCTCCACACTGTCCCATCACACAGGCCTGGATCAGACACACAGCAAAACTTGTTCCATACTGTCCGATCACACACTCCTGGTTCAGTCAGAGCAAAACTCAGTCCACACCATCCCATCACACATTCCCACGGTAGGACACAGAGGGAAGCTCCCTCCACACCATCCCATCACACACTCCTGGATCAGACACAGGGTGAATCTCCTTCCACACAGTCCCATCACACACTCCTGAATCGACACAGAGCCAATCTCCCTCCACACCGTCCCATCACACAATCATGGGTCAGACAATGAATGAAACTCCCTCCACCCTGTCCCATCACAGACTCCTGGGTCAGACATAGAGCGAAACTCCCTGCACGCTGTCCCATCACACACCGCTGTACCAGACACAGAGTGAAACTCCCTCCACACCATCCCATCACACACTCCTGGATCAGATACAGAGTGAATCTCCCTTCACACCGTCCCATCACACACACCTTGATCAATCACAGAGTGAAACTGCCTCCACCCTGTCACATCACACACTCCTCGATCAGACACAGAGTGAAATTCCTTCCACACCATCCCATCACACACTCCTGGATCAGACACAGAGCGAATCTCCCTCCACGCTGTCACATCACACACTCCCGGGGTCAGAAGCAGAGTCAGACTCGCTCCACACTGTCCGATCACACACTCATGAAACGACACAGAGTGAATCTCCCTCCACACCGTCCCATCACACATTCATGGTTCAGACACAGAGCGAAACTCTCTCCACACTGTCCCATCACACACGCTTGGGTCAGACACAGAATGAAACTCCCTCCACACTGTCCCATCACACACTGCTGCATCAGACACAGAGTGAAACTCCTTCCACACTGTACCATAAACACACTCCTGGGTCAGACACAGAATGAAACTCCCTCCACACTGTCCCATCACACACTCCTGGGTCAGACACAGAGAGAAACTCCCTCCACGCTGTCACATCACACACTCCCGGGGTCAGAAACAGAGTGAGACTCGCTCCGCACTGTCCGATCACACACTCCTGAATCGACACAGAGCGAATCTCCCTCCACACCGTCCCATCACACACTCATGGTTCAGACACAGAGCGAAACTCTCTCCACACTGTCCCATCACACACGCTTCGGTCAGACACAGAATGAAACTCCCTCCACACTGTCCCATCACACACTGCTGCATCAAACACAGAGTGAAACTCCCTCCACATTGTACCATCAACACACTCCTGGGTCAGACACAGAATGAAATTTCCTCCACACTGTCTCATCACACACTACTGGGTCAGAAACAGAGCGAAACTCTCTCCACACTGCCCCATCACACAGTCCTGGGTCAGACACAGAATGGAACTCCCTCCACGCTGTCCCATCACACACTGCTGAATCAGACAGAGCAAAACTCCCTCCACACCATCCCATCACACACTCCTGGATCAGACACAGAGTGAAACTCCTTCTGCACTGTCGCATCGCACACTCCTGGATCAGACACAGAGTAAAACTCCCTCCAGACTGTCCCATCAACACACTCCTGGATCAAACACAGAATGAAACTCCCTCCACACTGTCCCATCACACACGCCTGGATCAGACACACAGCAAAACTTGTTCCATACTGTCCGATCACACACTCCTGGATCAGGCACGGAGCGAAACTCCCTCCACGCTGTCCCATCACACACTCCTGGATCAGACACAGAGCGAATCTCCATCCACACCGTCCCATCACACACTCCTGAGTCAGACACAGAATGAAACTCGCTCCACACTGTCCCATCACACACTCCTGGGTCAGACACAGAGAGAAACTCCCTCCACGCTGTCACATCGCACACTACTGGGTCAGACACAAAGTGAAACTCCATCCACACTGTTCCATCATGCACTCCTGGATCAGACACAGAGCGAAACTCCATCTACGCTGTCCCATCACATACTGCTGAATCAGACATAGAGTGATGCTCCCTCCACACTGTCCCATCACACACGCCTGGATCAGACACACAGTAAAACTCGTTCCATACTGTCCGATCACACACTCCTGGTTCAGTCAGAGCAAAACTCAGTCCACACCATCCCATCACACATTCCCATGGTAGGACACAGAGGGAAGCTCCCTCCACACCATCCCATCACACACTCCTGGATCAGACACAGAGTGAATCTCCTTCCACACAGTCCCATCACACACTCCTGAATCGACACAGAGCCAATCTCCCTCCACACCGTCCCATCACACAATCATGGGTCAGACAATGAATGAAACTCCCTCCACCCTGTCCCATCACAGACTCCTGGGTCAGACATAGAGCGAAACTCCCTGCACGCTGTCCCATCACACACTGCTGTACCAGACACAGAGTGAAACTCCCTCCACACCATCCCATCACACACTCCTGGATCAGATACAGAGTGAATCTCCCTCCACACCGTCCCATCACACACACCTTGATCAATCACAGAGTGAAACTCCCTCCACCCTGTCACATCACACACTCCTGGGTCAGACACAGAGTGAAACTCCCTCCATACTGTCCCATCAACACACTCCTCGATCAGACACAGAGTGAAACTCCTTCCACACCATCCCATCACACACTCCTGGATCAGACACAGAGCGAATCTCCCTCCACACCATCCCATCACACACTCCTGGGTCAGACACAGAATGAAACACCCTCCACACTGTCACATCACACACTCCTGGGTCAGACACAGAGAGAAACTCCCTCCACGCTGTCACATCACACACTCCCGGGGTCAGAAACAAAGTCAGACTCGCTCCGCACTGTCCGATCACACACTCCTGAAACGACACAGAGTGAATCTCCCTCCACACCGTCCATTCACACATTCATGGTTCAGACACAGAGCGAAACTCCCTGCACGCTGTCCCATCACATACTGCTGTACCAGACACAGAGTTAAACTCCCTCCACACCATCCCATCACACACCCCTGGATCAGATACAGAGTGAATGTCCCTCCACACTGTCCCATCACACACACCTTGATCAAATACAGAGTGAAACTCCCTCCACCCTGTCACATCACACACTCCTGGGTCAGACACAGAGTGAAACTCCCTCCATACTGTCCCATCAACACACTCCTGGGTCAGACACACAGCAAAACCCTCTCCACACTGTCCCATCGCACACACCTCTGTCAGACACAGAATGAAACTCCCTCCGCACTGTCCGATCAAACATTCCTCGATCAGACACAGAGCGAAATTCCCTCTGTACCATCCCATTACACATTCCCAGGGTCGGACACACAGTGAAGCTGCCTCCACACCATCCCATTTCACACTCCTGGATCAGACACACAGTGAAACTCTCTCCACACCATCCCATCACACACTCCTGGATCAGACACAGAGGGAATCTCCGTCCACACCGTCCCATCACACACTTCTGGGTCAGACACAGAGCGAAACGCTCTCCACACTGTCCCATCACAAACTTCTGGATCAGACACAGAATGAAACTCCCTCCACGCTGTCACATCACACACGCCTGGGTCAGACACAGAGTGAAACTCCCTCCGCAATGTCCAATCACACACTCCTGGATCAGACACAGAGCAAATCTCCCTCCACACCGTCCCGTCACACACTCCTGGGTCAGACACAGGGTGAAACTCCCTCCACAGTGTCCCATTACACACTGCTGGATCAGACACAGAGTGAAACTCCCTCCACACTGTCCCATCAACACACTCCTGGATCAAACACAGAATGAAACTCCCTCCACGCTGTCCCAACACACACTCCTGGATCAGGCACAGAGCGAAACTCCCTCCACGCTGTCCCATCGCACACTGCTGAATAAGACATAGAGTGAAACTCCTTCCGCACTGTCCCATCATACACTCCTGGATCAGACAGTGCAACACTCCCTCCACACCATCCCATCACACATTCCCAGGGTTAGACTCAGAGTGAATCACCCTCTACGCTGTCCCATTACGCAGTCATGGAACAGACACAAAGTGAAACTCCCTCCACACCATCCCATCACACATTCCCAAGGTCAGACACAGAGTAAAGCTCCCTCCGCACCTTCCCATCACACACTGCTGAATCAAACACAGAGTGATGCTCCCTCCACACTGTCCCATCACACGCTCCTGGGGTCAGACACAGAATGAACCTCCCTCCACACTGTCCCATCACACACTCCTGGATCAGACACAGAGAGAAACTCCCTCGACGCTGCCCCATCACACACTCCCGGGGTCAGAAATAGAATGAAACTCCCACTGCACTGTCCCATCATACACTCCTGGAGCAGACAGAGCAAAACTCGCTCCATACCATCACATCACACATTCCCAGGGTAGGACACAGAGGGAATCTCCCTCCACACCATTCCCAAGCTCAGAAACCGAGTGAAGCTCCCTCCACACCGTCCCATCACACATTCTTGTATCAGACACAGAGTGAAACTCCTTCCGCACATTCCCATCACACACTCCTGGGTCAGACACAGAATGAAACTCCCTCCACACTGTCCCACCACACACTCCTGGGTCAGACACAGAGCAAATCTCCCTCCACACCGTCCCGTCACACACTCCTGGGTCAGACACAGGGTGAAACTCCCTCCACGCTGACCCACCACACACTCCTGGGTCAGACACAGAATGAAACTCCCTCCACACTGTCTCATCACACACTACTGGGTCAGACACAGAGCGAAACTCTCTCCACACAGTCCCATCACACACTCTTGGGTCAGACACAGAATGAAACTCCCTCCACACTGTCCCACCACACACTCCTGGATCAGACAGACAGTGAAACTTCCTCCATACTGTCCCATCACACACTCCTGGGTCAGACACAGAATGAAACTCCCTCCACATTGTACCATCACACACTCCTGGGTCAGACACAGAGAGAAACTCCCTCCACACCGTCCCATCACACACTCCCGGGGTCAGACACAGGAGCTGTGCTGACTGAGCTGGGAGAAATCGAGGCAAAACTACTGGATAAAGTTCGTGGAATACTTTGGAGGTGGTTCTAAAAGTCTCTTGGACAACCGAGTGAGTGACGGCGCTGGTGTGGAAACTCGGTGTGCAGTTTTACTGCCGGTTTGGGCTGGGTTTGTTGGCAGCGGCTAACTGCGTAGCTCCCAGCTGCGGCCGCTGGCAACTCGCCAGGAAGCCGGTTCGCTCCAAAACCGGAGGCAAACGCCGTCGTTTCCCCCCATTGACATCGGGGCAACGTTCCTCCTCCATTGTTTTCCTGATTTTCGTCCGGTGTTGGTGCCGGAGCATCTGGAAGGACGTTTCGGCCTCTCCCGGCCTGGGTCTCTGCAAGTCCGACGGAGCCTTTCCTGGCGTCGAGCCAGCGAGGAACTGTCGACTGCAAACTTTCCCGGCCAGTTATTCGACTCGTTCCAGGACTTCTAACCGGCACCGATGTAGGATTCTCGGACTGGAAAGAGCGCCAGCATGCCGGACCGGTCTCCAGGGAGTCGCGGGCCTTCGGGGAGTTACGGAAGGGCGGCTGCCTCCCCGGCCTCGGACAACGCCCTTTATCGGTCGGTGAAGGTGGAACGTGGGGTGCAATATATTTTGCGCCCTGGAATGACACTAGAAAAGTGTACGGAGGCAATGGAGGACCTTGTTGGGAAAGGTGGTATTCTGGCCACCGAGAAGGAGTTCGGAAAGGCGGTGTTTTATCTGGCGAATGAAGAGCTAGTGCACCGGGCCCTAAGCAGGGGAGTCACGGTAGACAACATCTTTTTACCTATGGAGCTGGTGACGGCCCCCACGCAACGTATCGTGCTTGGGCATGTTAAGCCTTTCATTCCAAATGAGGACTTGCTACCCCCACTGGCCCGTTTAGGGCAAGTAAGGTCGGAGATCACTGCCATCCGACACAAATTTAAGAGACGCACCCTCCGCACCGTAATCTCTTTCCGGCGTCAGGTATTCATGCAGCTGGAAAGGGAGGACGATGTTGAGGGCCGGTTTACTGTCCGGCACGAGGGAGTGGATTATCAGGTGTACTGGAGCTCCGAGCGCCCGCGGTGCCATGCGTGCAGGGGGGTGGGGCACTTTCGGAGGGACTGTCCTGCCGGCCGGAACCCGAGGGAGCCCATTTCGGGCACCAGTGCCCCAGCTACCTCTGCCCCTGATCCTACTCCTGCACGTGCATCTGCGCCTGCATCTGACCCTGCCCCCGCCCGTGATCCTGCCCCAGCCCCTCACCCTGCCCCTGCCCCTACCCCTACCCCTGCTCCTACGGTTGGGTCGGTCCCTGCTCCTCTCCCTGTGGTTCAGGTGGGGGACGGGGTGGAGTCTGTGCGGAGTAAGAAGGCAAAGGGGAAATCCAAACACAGTAAGAAGCGGGCCTTTGAGGCTGCAGAGCTCACGCCCATTTCGCCTGAAGTGGAGCGTGGGGCTCGGGGAGGTGCGCAAGCAGACGGGGCGATGGAAACAGAAAGCGCCGCCCCATCGGTGAAGCCTGCACCTGTGTGCTCCTCCGGTGTGAAGAGGAGAAGGGAACGTTCCCGCAAGAGGGCAGGGGATGTAGATACGGGGGAGTCCCAGGAAGGGGTGGGAATCCGGGTCGGGGTTGGTTCTAAACCTGAGTCCCCAGATGTAGCCACCAGTCCTGGGGAAGATGGTGTGGTTGTGCAAAAAGCTTGTGATAGCCCTGTTTGCACAAATGAGGCAGCCCTGGAGGCCTCCACCCAGGACCTACAAGTCAGCGCCTCTCTGGAGGCCAGTGTACCGAATAATGTAAGAGGAGACGAGACAAAGCTCTCTCATTCTCAGCACCAGGCTGCTTGTGAATCCCTTGGACCAAAGGTGCCGGGTTCCCCTCTATGCCTGCCCCCTGGGGAGGGCGTTTTTCTGTGCACGTCGACCCCAGCAATTAATGACTTGCAGGGAGTCCCTGGGGATTGTCCCTCCACTGTCGCAAATGTGGATGAGGCTGATGCGACGGTGGAGCGGGCAGGTAAGAGCGAGGTGCCCGCTGTGCGGTATGGGTCACAAGCGCAGCCATCTTTTGGAACATGCGGGGAGGCCGATGGGGATTCTGTCTGCAGTGACGGGTTGGCGGGGGACTCTTTCGATAGTGAAATCTTTCCTAGATGACCTAGTAAGGGACATTAGAGGGAGAAGCAGCCTCGCTCCTACGGGGGATGGTGGGTCACAGGGTGGCACTGGTACCGCTCGAGCCCGGAAGGCAAAAAGTAACCTTGCTTTCTTTCCGGACAGTGTGGTGGAGGGCGCCTCCGCTCTCACCGAAATGGGCACAGCTGCTGAGACCTAGTGTGCTCCCGCCATGAAGCTTACCATAGCTAGTCTCAATGTAAACGGCAGCAGGGGTCCTCTTCGCAGGCATAACAATCTCTCAGCCCTCAGGGATGGGCGGTATACGGTGAGTTTCCTGCAGGAAACCCGTACCATCCCTGGGGACGAGTCTGCTTGGCTCCTGGAGTGGCGGGGCGGGGTCTACATGAGCCACCTCAGCTCCATTTCTAGCGGGGTGGCGATCCTGTTGGCCCCGACCTTCCATCCAGTAATTGAAAGAGTCCAGGACGTTGTGCCCGGCCGTCTGCTCCACCTGGTTGTGCGCCTGGATGGCGTACCATTGCATTTTATCAATGTGTATGCTCCCAGGCGCGGTGTGATGCAGACGCGCCTATTCTGCCAGCTGTCCACCCTGCTGAGCTCCATCGATCCTGGGGATTGCGTCATCCTCGGGGGAGATTTCAATTGTACCCTCGAGGCAGAGGACCGTTCGGGCCTCCAACGCGACCCAGCATCGGCAAAAAAGTTAAAGGAGCCAGTCGGCTCCTTTGACTTGGTGGACAGCTGGCGGAATCTTCACCCCAACTCTAGCGCCTTCTCGAGAAGGTCTAGAGAGGGGGGTTCCAGGATAGACCGCATTTACATCTCTCGGGCCTACGTCTCCCGCGTGTCGGCGTCCTCCATGCGGTCGGTGTCGTGCTCGGATCATCACCTTGTGTGGATGGAATTTATTCCACTACACCCTCGGGTGGGATCCGGGTATTGACATTTTAACAACCGGCTGCTGGAGGACAGCCGATTCCGGGATTCGTTCCGAGCTTTCTGGGTCTCCTGGAAGGAGAGGCGGGGAGAGTTCTGCTCCCTACGGCTATGGTGGGATGTGGGCAAAGCCCACATCCGGTTTTTATGTCGGGAGTACACTAGGGGGTCGACAAAGAGGCGGAGCTCTGAGGTTGAGCGGCTTGAGAGAGCGTTGCTTGACCTGGAGTCCCGCCTCGGTCCGACCGCTGGAGACCAACAGCTGTGGCAGGAATACCAGGAGAAGAAGGACGCACTAAGGAACCTGCAGCTCCAGCAGTCCCGAGGTGCGTACGTGAGGTCACGGATCCAAATGCTGCAGGATTTGGACCGTGGCTCACCCTTCTTCTACTGGTTGGAAAGGTGGCGGGGAGTTCAAAAGCAGCTAGTGGAGCTGCTGGCTGCCGATGGCTCCTCCATCACGGACCCTGATGGAATTAACAACGAGGTCCGTTCATTCTATCGGTCCTTATTCTGGCCTGATCCGTCAAATGCGGAGGCGTGTAATGAGGTCTGGGAGGATTTGCCGAAGGTCAGCCCAGAGGACGCAGTGCGTCTGGATGCCTCCCTGACTCGGGAGGAGCTGTCCACTGCCCTTCGGCAACTCCGGAGGGGCAAGTCCCCTGGTTTGGATGGACTGAGTGTTGAGTTTTATCAGGCTTTTTGGGATGTCCTGGGGGATGATTACAGCCTTGTCCTAGGGGAGAGCCTAGCCACCGGAGAAATGCCCCTCTCATGGCGGAGAGCTGTTGTGGTCCTACTGCCCAAGAAGGGAGACCTCCGCCTGCTAAAGAACTGGCGGCCGGTCTCCCTCTTGTGCGTGGACTACAAGATCTTCGCCCGGGCAATGGCCAACCGTCTGGGTTCGGTAATTGGACAGGTGGCCCATCCTGACCAATCTTACACAGTCCCGGGCCGCTCCATCCAGGACAATGTCCACCTAGTACGGGACCTGATCCACCTACTCCAGGAGACTGGGACCCCGGCAGCGTTTCTTTCTCTTGACCAGGAGAAGGCTTTTGACCGGGTGGACCACAGTTTCCTGGTGGGCACCCTGCAGGCTTCTGGGCTCGGACCATACTTTGTGGCCCGAGTTCGGCTCCTGTACTCTGCCGCAGAGTGCCTAGTTAAGATTAATGGATCATTGACAGGACCTATCCACTTCCGAAGAGGAGTGCGTCAAGGGTGCCCCATGTCCGGTCAACTGTATGCGATCTGCGTCGAGCCATTCCTCAGCCTTCTTCGGCGAAGGCTGACAGGTCTGGTTCTGCGCGAACCGGACATGGGGGTCGTCCTCTCGGCCTACGCCGATGACGTAATCCTCATGATGACAGACCCCTGTGACCAGCAGAGGATGCGCCAGTGCCAAAATGTTTTCTCGGCGGCATCCTCCGCCAGGATCAACTGGGCGAAATGTTCCGGACTCTTAGTAGGCCAGTGGCAGGTGGACTCCCTGCCGGAGGAGATGAGAGCTTTTGAGTGGAGCACCAGACGGCTTCTCTATCTGGGAGTCCACCTGAGTCCTTCTGGGGAGACCTGGCTGGCGAACTGGCAGGACCTGGAGACAAAGATCATGGCCCGGCTAGGGCGCTGGTCAGGCCTTCTCAGGGTGCTTTCCTATCGAGGCAGGGTGGTGGTCATAAACCAGCTGGTGGCCTCCATGTTGTGGTACCGGATGGTCACCTTGGCCCCCCCCCCCTGCCCCTTTTGTCGCAAGAATGCAGAGGAAGCTAGTGGACTTCTTCTGGGGAAACAGGAAGCACCGGGTCTCTGCAGCGGTTCTGAGTCTCCCAGAAGGAGAGGGCGGACAGTCGCTGGTGTGTGTACGCACACGACTGGCGGCTCTCCGCCTCAGGACGCTGCAGAGATTCCTGTACGCCGAGCACCCTCCCAGGTGGCACGTGTTGGCGACTTTCTTCCTCCGGAGGGGCTGCTGTCTTGCCGAAGATATGCAGCTACCACCGGCGGGCGTTAGCCGTGCTGCTTTGCAGAGGCTGCCCGGCTTCTATCAGGACCTACTGAGAGTCTGGAACATGGTTGCCTCAGGCCGGGAATCCCCTCTTCTGGCAGAGGGCGGGGTCCTGGCTGACCCTTGCCCTGTCTCAACGGATGTCAGTGCGGCTCAGGTGTGTGGAACGACTCGGGCTGAGCTGCTCGTCGGGCCCAGTCCCCGCAGCCTTGCCCGAGAGACGAATCCACACAACTTGAGCCGTCTTTCATCAACACCCACAATCCCATTCAGGGATGCAGGCAGGAGGTACCTTTATGGGCTGCTGCTCCACACCCTCCACTTCCTAGCATTTGTCCACCGTCCCGACACGCCATGGCGGTCGGTCTTTCCACCTGGAGGTGAGGGGGGTCCCCAGTGGAAGTCCCTCTACAAGGGAGTCCCTCCCATGCACCCTGGGGATCTCGGCTGGAGGGTGCTGCATAAAGCGGTGCCCTGCAATAAGTTCTTTAGTTTGTACACGGATCTCCCAGCCGCGTGTCACTTCTGCGGGCTGGAGGAGACCGTGTACCATATGTACGTGGAGTGTGTGAGGCTGCAGCCCCTTTTCGCGTATTTGCGTGGGCTGCTTCTCGCCTTCTGGTTGCATTTCAGTCCCACCCTATTCATATATGGTCATCCAGTAAGGAGGGGGGCACAGAGGGATGAGGATGTCCTTGTCAACTTGCTCCTGGGGCTGGCGAAAATTGCCATCCGTGGCTCCTGGAAAAGGGTGGCAGGAGGTTCTCCCCGGGCGGACTGCCTGGCTATGTTTAGGGGCTATGTTCGAGCCCGGGTGAACATTGAAAAGGAATACGCGCAGTCCACGGCGACCGTCGAGATGTTCCGGGACCGTTGGGCTCCGCGGGGTGTAAATGCCATCATTGATGAGGATGGCAATATATTGGTTTAACATGTATTGTCTGTTTGTAGTGTAGTAAATGTGTTATTCATTGGGTTTGTAAATATTGTATAGCACCGACATTTGTAATAAAGAATTTTGGAAAACAAAGGGGTCAGAAACAGAATGAAACTCCCACTGCACTGTCCCATCATACACTCCTGGATCAGACAGAGCAAAACTCGCTCCATACCATCACATCACACATTCCCAGGGTAGGACACAGAGGGAATCTCCCCCCACACCATCCCATCACACATTCCCAAGCTGAGAAACTGAGTGAAGCTCCCTCCACACCGTCCCATGACACATTCCTGTATCAGACACAGAGTGAAACTCCTTCCGCACATTCCCATCACACACTCCTGGGTCAGACACAGAATGAAACTCCCTCCACAATGTCCCACCACACACTCCTGGGTCAGACACAGAGCAAATCTCCCTCCACACCGTCCCGTCACACACTCCTGAGTCAGACACAGGGTGAAACTCCCTCCACGCTGACCCACCACACACTCCTGGGTCAGACACAGAATGAAACTCCCTCCACAGTGTCCCATCACACACTGCTGGATCAGACACAGAGTGAAACTCCCTCCACACTGTCCCATCAACACACTCCTGGGTCAGACACAGAATGAAACTCCCTCCACACTGTCTCATCACACACTACTGGGTCAGACACAGAGCGAAACTCTCTCCACACTGTCCCATCACACACTCTTGGGTCAGACACAGAATGAAACTCCCTCCGCACTGTCCCACCACACACTCCTGGATCAGACAGACAATAAAACTTCCTCCATACTGTCCCATCACACACTCCTGGGTCAGACACAGAATGAAACTCCCTCCACATTGTACCATCACACACTCCTGAGTCAGACACAGAATGAAACTCGCTCCACACTGTCCCATCACACACTCCTGGGTCAGACACAGAGAGAAACTCCCTCCACGCTGTCCCATCACACACTCCTGGGGTCAAACACAAATTGAAACTCCATCCACACTGTGCCATCAGACACTCCTGGATCAGACACGGAGCGAAACTCCATCCACGCTGTCCCATCACATACTGCTGAATCAGAAAATGAAACTCGCTCCATACTGTCCCATCACACACTCCTGGGCCACACACTGAATGAAACTCCCTCCACACTGTCCCATCACACACTCCTCGATCAGACACAGAGCGAAACTCCCTCCACACTGTCCCATCATACACTCCTGAATCAGACAGAGCAAAACTCCCTCCACACCATCCAATCACACACTCCTGGATCAGACACAGAGTGAAACTCCTTCTGCACTGTCGCATCGCACACTCCTGGATCAGACACAGAGTAAAACTCCCTCCAGACTGTCCCATCAACACACTCCTGGATCAAACACAGAATGAAACTCCCTCCACGCTGTCCCATCACACATTCCCGGGGTCAGACACAGAGTGAATCTCCCTCCACACTGTCCCAACACACACTCCTGGATCAGGCACAGAGTGAAACTCCCTCCACGCTGTCCCATCACACACTGCTGAATCAGAGAGAACAAAACTCCCTCCACACCATCCCATCACACATTCCCAAGGTCAGACACAGAATGAAACTCCTTCCACACTGTCCCATCACACACTCCTGGGTCAGACACAGAGAGAAACTCCCTCCACGCTGTCACATCACACACTCCCGGGGTCAGAAACAGAGTGAGACTCGCTCCGCACTGTCCGATCACACACTCCTGAATCGACACAGAGCGAATCTCCCTCCACACCATCCCATCACACACTCATGGTTCAGACACAGAGCGAAACTCTCTCCACACTGTCCCATCACACACGCTTGGGTCAGACACAGAATGAAAGTCCCTCCACACTGTCCCATCACACACTCCTGAATCAGACAGAACAAAACTCCCTCCACACCATCCCATCACTCATTCCCAAGGTCAGACACAGAGTAAAGCTCCCTCCACACTGTCCCATCACGTACTACTGGGTTCAGACACAGAATGAAACTCCCTCCGCACCTTCCCATCACACACTGCTGAATCAGACACAGAGTGATGCTCCCTCCACACTGTCCCATCACACGCTCCTGGGGTCAGACACAGAATGAACCTCCCTCCACACTGTCCCATCACACACTCCTGGATCAGACACAGAGAGAAACTCCCTCGACACTGCCCCATCACACACTCCCGGGGTCAGAAACAGAATGAAACTCCCACTGCACTGTCCCATCATACACTCCTGGAGCAGACAGAGCAAAACTCGCTCCATACCATCACATCACACATTCCCAGGGTAGGACACAGAGGGACTCTCCCTCCACACCATCCCATCACACATTCCCAAGCTCAGAAACTGAGTGAAGCTCCCTCCACACCGTCCCAACACACATTCCCGTATCAGACACAGAGTGAAACTCCTTCCACACATTCCCATCACAGACTCCTGGGTCAGACACAGAATTAAACTCCCTCCACACCATCCCATCACACACTTCTGGATCAGACACAGAGTGAAACTCCTTCTGCACTGTCGCATCGCACACTCCTGGATCAGACACAGAGTAAAACTCCCTCCAGACTGTCCCATCAACACACTCCTGGATCAAACACAGAATGAAACTCCCTCCACGCTGTCCCATCACACATTCCCAGGGTCAGACACAGAGTGAATCTCCCTCCACACTGTCCCAACACACACTCCTGGATCAGGCACGGAGCGAAACTCCCTCCACGCTGTCCCATCACACACTCCTGGATCAGACACAGAGCGAATCTCCATCCACACCGTCCCATCACACACTCCTGAGTCAGACACAGAATGAAACTCGCTCCACACCGTCCCAACACACATTCCCGTATCAGACACAGAGTGAAACTCCTTCCACACATTCCCATCACACACTCCTGGGTCAGACACAGAATTAAACTCCCTCCACACCATCCCATCACACACTGCTGGATCAGACACAGAGCGAATCTCCCTCCACACCGTCCCATCACACACTCCTGAGTCAGACACAGAATGAAACTCGCTCCACACTGTCCCATCACACACTCCTGGGTCAGACACAGAGAGAAACTCCCTCCACGCTGTCCCATCTCACACTGCTGAATCAGACACAGAGTGATGCTCCCTCCACACTGTCCGATCATACACTCCTGAATCAGACAGAGCAAAACTCCCTCCACACCATCCCATCACACACTCCTGGATCAGACACAGAGTGAAACTCCTTCTGCACTGTCGCATCGCACACTCCTGGATCAGACACATAGTAAAACTCCCTCCAGACAGTCCCATCAACACACTCCTGGATCAAACACAGAATGAACCTCCCTCCACACTGTCCCATCACACACTCCTGGATCAGACACAGAGAGAAACTCCCTCGACGCTGCCCCATCACACACTCCCGGGGTCAGAAACAGAATGAAACTGCCACTGCACTGTCCCATCATACACTCCTGGAGCAGACAGAGCAAAACTCGCTCCATACCATCACATCACACATTCCCAGGGTAGGACACAGAGGGAATCTCCCTCCACACCATCCCATCACACATTCCCAAGCTCAGAAACTGAGTGAAGCTCCCTCCACACCGTCCCAACACACACTCCAGAGTCAGACACAGAATGAAACTCGCTCCACACTGTCCCATCACACACTCCAGGGTCAGACACAGAGAGAAACTCCCTGCACGCTGTCACATCGCACACTACTGGGTCAGACACAAAGTGAAACTCCATCCACACTATTCCATCATGCACTCCTGGATCAGACACAGAGCGAAACTCCATCTACGCCGTCCCATCACATACTGCTGAATCAGACATAGAGTGATGCTCCCTCCACACTGTCCCATCACACAGGCCTGGATCAGACACAGAGCAAAACTTGTTCCATACTGTCCGATCACACACTCCTGGTTCAGTCAGAGCAAAACTCAGTCCACACCATCCCATCACACATTCCCACGGTAGGACACAGAGGGAAGCTCCCTCCACACCATCCCATCACACACTCCTGGATCAGACACAGGGTGAATCTCCTTCCACACAGTCCCATCACACACTCCTGAATCGACACAGAGCCAATCTCCCTCCACACCGTCCCATCACACAATCATGGGTCAGACAATGAATGAAACTCCCTCCACCCTGTCCCATCACAGACTCCTGGGTCAGACATAGAGCGAAACTCCCTGCACGCTGTCCCATCACACACCGCTGTACCAGACACAGAGTGAAACTCCCTCCACACCATCCCATCACACACTCCTGGATCAGATACAGAGTGAATCTCCCTTCACACCGTCCCATCACACACACCTTGATCAATCACAGAGTGAAACTGCCTCCACCCTGTCACATCACACACTCCTCGATCAGACACAGAGTGAAATTCCTTCCACACCATCCCATCACACACTCCTGGATCAGACACAGAGCGAATCTCCCTCCACGCTGTCACATCACACACTCCCGGGGTCAGAAGCAGAGTCAGACTCGCTCCGCACTGTCCGATCACACACTCATGAAACGACACAGAGTGAATCTCCCTCCACACCGTCCCATCACACATTCATGGTTCAGACACAGAGCGAAACTCTCTCCACACTGTCCCATCACACACGCTTGGGTCAGACACAGAATGAAACTCCCTCCACACTGTCCCATCACACACTGCTGCATCAGACACAGAGTGAAACTCCTTCCACACTGTACCATAAACACACTCCTGGGTCAGACACAGAATGAAACTCCCTCCACACTGTCCCATCACACACTCCTGGGTCAGACACAGAGAGAAACTCCCTCCACGCTGTCACATCACACACTCCTGGGGTCAGAAACAGAGTGAGACTCGCTCCGCACTGTCCGATCACACACTCCTGAATCGACACAGAGCGAATCTCCCTCCACACCGTCCCATCACACACTCATGGTTCAGACACAGAGCGAAACTCTCTCCACACTGTCCCATCACACACGCTTCGGTCAGACACAGAATGAAACTCCCTCCACACTGTCCCATCACACACTGCTGCATCAAACACAGAGTGAAACTCCCTCCACATTGTACCATCAACACACTCCTGGGTCAGACACAGAATGAAATTTCCTCCACACTGTCTCATCACACACTACTGGGTCAGAAACAGAGCGAAACTCTCTCCACACTGCCCCATCACACAGTCCTGGGTCAGACACAGAATGGAACTCCCTCCACGCTGTCCCATCACACACTGCTGAATCAGACAGAGCAAAACTCCCTCCACACCATCCCATCACACACTCCTGGATCAGACACAGAGTGAAACTCCTTCTGCACTGTCGCATCGCACACTCCTGGATCAGACACAGAGTAAAACTCCCTCCAGACTGTCCCATCAACACACTCCTGGATCAAACACAGAATGAAACTCCCTCCACACTGTCCCATCACACACGCCTGGATCAGACACACAGCAAAACTTGTTCCATACTGTCCGATCACACACTCCTGGATCAGGCACGGAGCGAAACTCCCTCCACGCTGTCCCATCACACACTCCTGGGTCAGACACAGAGAGAAACTCCCTCCACGCTGTCCCATCACACACTCCTGGGGTCAAACACAAATTGAAACTCCATCCACACTGTGCCATCAGACACTCCTGGATCAGACACGGAGCGAAACTCCATCCACGCTGTCCCATCACATACTGCTGAATCAGAAAATGAAACTCGCTCCATACTGTCCCATCACACACTCCTGGGCCACACACTGAATGAAACTCCCTCCACACTGTCCCATCACACACTCCTCGATCAGACACAGAGCGAAACTCCCTCCACACTGTCCCATCATACACTCCTGAATCAGACAGAGCAAAACTCCCTCCACACCATCCAATCACACACTCCTGGATCAGACACAGAGTGAAACTCCTTCTGCACTGTCGCATCGCACACTCCTGGATCAGACACAGAGTAAAACTCCCTCCAGACTGTCCCATCAACACACTCCTGGATCAAACACAGAATGAAACTCCCTCCACGCTGTCCCATCACACATTCCCGGGGTCAGACACAGAGTGAATCTCCCTCCACACTGTCCCAACACACACTCCTGGATCAGGCACAGAGTGAAACTCCCTCCACGCTGTCCCATCACACACTGCTGAATCAGAGAGAACAAAACTCCCTCCACACCATCCCATCACACATTCCCAAGGTCAGACACAGAATGAAACTCCTTCCACACTGTCCCATCACACACTCCTGGGTCAGACACAGAGAGAAACTCCCTCCACGCTGTCACATCACACACTCCCGGGGTCAGAAACAGAGTGAGACTCGCTCCGCACTGTCCGATCACACACTCCTGAATCGACACAGAGCGAATCTCCCTCCACACCATCCCATCACACACTCATGGTTCAGACACAGAGCGAAACTCTCTCCACACTGTCCCATCACACACGCTTGGGTCAGACACAGAATGAAAGTCCCTCCACACTGTCCCATCACACACTCCTGAATCAGACAGAACAAAACTCCCTCCACACCATCCCATCACTCATTCCCAAGGTCAGACACAGAGTAAAGCTCCCTCCACACTGTCCCATCACGTACTACTGGGTTCAGACACAGAATGAAACTCCCTCCGCACCTTCCCATCACACACTGCTAAATCAGACACAGAGTGATGCTCCCTCCACACTGTCCCATCACACGCTCCTGGGGTCAGACACAGAATGAACCTCCCTCCACACTGTCCCATCACACACTCCTGGATCAGACACAGAGAGAAACTCCCTCGACACTGCCCCATCACACACTCCCGGGGTCAGAAACAGAATGAAACTCCCACTGCACTGTCCCATCATACACTCCTGGAGCAGACAGAGCAAAACTCGCTCCATACCATCACATCACACATTCCCAGGGTAGGACACAGAGGGACTCTCCCTCCACACCATCCCATCACACATTCCCAAGCTCAGAAACTGAGTGAAGCTCCCTCCACACCGTCCCAACACACATTCCCGTATCAGACACAGAGTGAAACTCCTTCCACACATTCCCATCACAGACTCCTGGGTCAGACACAGAATTAAACTCCCTCCACACCATCCCATCACACACTTCTGGATCAGACACAGAGTGAAACTCCTTCTGCACTGTCGCATCGCACACTCCTGGATCAGACACAGAGTAAAACTCCCTCCAGACTGTCCCATCAACACACTCCTGGATCAAACACAGAATGAAACTCCCTCCACGCTGTCCCATCACACATTCCCAGGGTCAGACACAGAGTGAATCTCCCTCCACACTGTCCCAACACACACTCCTGGATCAGGCACGGAGCGAAACTCCCTCCACGCTGTCCCATCACACACTCCTGGATCAGACACAGAGCGAATCTCCATCCACACCGTCCCATCACACACTCCTGAGTCAGACACAGAATGAAACTCGCTCCACACCGTCCCAACACACATTCCCGTATCAGACACAGAGTGAAACTCCTTCCACACATTCCCATCACACACTCCTGGGTCAGACACAGAATTAAACTCCCTCCACACCATCCCATCACACACTGCTGGATCAGACACAGAGCGAATCTCCCTCCACACCGTCCCATCACACACTCCTGAGTCAGACACAGAATGAAACTCGCTCCACACTGTCCCATCACACACTCCTGGGTCAGACACAGAGAGAAACTCCCTCCACGCTGTCCCATCTCACACTGCTGAATCAGACACAGAGTGATGCTCCCTCCACACTGTCCGATCATACACTCCTGAATCAGACAGAGCAAAACTCCCTCCACACCATCCCATCACACACTCCTGGATCAGACACAGAGTGAAACTCCTTCTGCACTGTCGCATCGCACACTCCTGGATCAGACACATAGTAAAACTCCCTCCAGACAGTCCCATCAACACACTCCTGGATCAAACACAGAATGAACCTCCCTCCACACTGTCCCATCACACACTCCTGGATCAGACACAGAGAGAAACTCCCTCGACGCTGCCCCATCACACACTCCCGGGGTCAGAAACAGAATGAAACTGCCACTGCACTGTCCCATCATACACTCCTGGAGCAGACAGAGCAAAACTCGCTCCATACCATCACATCACACATTCCCAGGGTAGGACACAGAGGGAATCTCCCTCCACACCATCCCATCACACATTCCCAAGCTCAGAAACTGAGTGAAGCTCCCTCCACACCGTCCCAACACACACTCCAGAGTCAGACACAGAATGAAACTCGCTCCACACTGTCCCATCACACACTCCAGGGTCAGACACAGAGAGAAACTCCCTGCACGCTGTCACATCGCACACTACTGGGTCAGACACAAAGTGAAACTCCATCCACACTATTCCATCATGCACTCCTGGATCAGACACAGAGCGAAACTCCATCTACGCCGTCCCATCACATACTGCTGAATCAGACATAGAGTGATGCTCCCTCCACACTGTCCCATCACACAGGCCTGGATCAGACACAGAGCAAAACTTGTTCCATACTGTCCGATCACACACTCCTGGTTCAGTCAGAGCAAAACTCAGTCCACACCATCCCATCACACATTCCCACGGTAGGACACAGAGGGAAGCTCCCTCCACACCATCCCATCACACACTCCTGGATCAGACACAGGGTGAATCTCCTTCCACACAGTCCCATCACACACTCCTGAATCGACACAGAGCCAATCTCCCTCCACACCGTCCCATCACACAATCATGGGTCAGACAATGAATGAAACTCCCTCCACCCTGTCCCATCACAGACTCCTGGGTCAGACATAGAGCGAAACTCCCTGCACGCTGTCCCATCACACACCGCTGTACCAGACACAGAGTGAAACTCCCTCCACACCATCCCATCACACACTCCTGGATCAGATACAGAGTGAATCTCCCTTCACACCGTCCCATCACACACACCTTGATCAATCACAGAGTGAAACTGCCTCCACCCTGTCACATCACACACTCCTCGATCAGACACAGAGTGAAATTCCTTCCACACCATCCCATCACACACTCCTGGATCAGACACAGAGCGAATCTCCCTCCACGCTGTCACATCACACACTCCCGGGGTCAGAAGCAGAGTCAGACTCGCTCCGCACTGTCCGATCACACACTCATGAAACGACACAGAGTGAATCTCCCTCCACACCGTCCCATCACACATTCATGGTTCAGACACAGAGCGAAACTCTCTCCACACTGTCCCATCACACACGCTTGGGTCAGACACAGAATGAAACTCCCTCCACACTGTCCCATCACACACTGCTGCATCAGACACAGAGTGAAACTCCTTCCACACTGTACCATAAACACACTCCTGGGTCAGACACAGAATGAAACTCCCTCCACACTGTCCCATCACACACTCCTGGGTCAGACACAGAGAGAAACTCCCTCCACGCTGTCACATCACACACTCCTGGGGTCAGAAACAGAGTGAGACTCGCTCCGCACTGTCCGATCACACACTCCTGAATCGACACAGAGCGAATCTCCCTCCACACCGTCCCATCACACACTCATGGTTCAGACACAGAGCGAAACTCTCTCCACACTGTCCCATCACACACGCTTCGGTCAGACACAGAATGAAACTCCCTCCACACTGTCCCATCACACACTGCTGCATCAAACACAGAGTGAAACTCCCTCCACATTGTACCATCAACACACTCCTGGGTCAGACACAGAATGAAATTTCCTCCACACTGTCTCATCACACACTACTGGGTCAGAAACAGAGCGAAACTCTCTCCACACTGCCCCATCACACAGTCCTGGGTCAGACACAGAATGGAACTCCCTCCACGCTGTCCCATCACACACTGCTGAATCAGACAGAGCAAAACTCCCTCCACACCATCCCATCACACACTCCTGGATCAGACACAGAGTGAAACTCCTTCTGCACTGTCGCATCGCACACTCCTGGATCAGACACAGAGTAAAACTCCCTCCAGACTGTCCCATCAACACACTCCTGGATCAAACACAGAATGAAACTCCCTCCACACTGTCCCATCACACACGCCTGGATCAGACACACAGCAAAACTTGTTCCATACTGTCCGATCACACACTCCTGGATCAGGCACGGAGCGAAACTCCCTCCACGCTGTCCCATCACACACTCCTGGATCAGACACAGAGCGAATCTCCATCCACACCGTCCCATCACACACTCCTGAGTCAGACACAGAATGAAACTCGCTCCACACTGTCCCATCACACACTCCTGGGTCAGACACAGAGAGAAACTCCCTCCACGCTGTCACATCGCACACTACTGGGTCAGACACAAAGTGAAACTCCATCCACACTGTTCCATCATGCACTCCTGGATCAGACACAGAGCGAAACTCCATCTACGCTGTCCCATCACATACTGCTGAATCAGACATAGAGTGATGCTCCCTCCACACTGTCCCATCACACACGCCTGGATCAGACACACAGTAAAACTCGTTCCATACTGTCCGATCACACACTCCTGGTTCAGTCAGAGCAAAACTCAGTCCACACCATCCCATCACACATTCCCATGGTAGGACACAGAGGGAAGCTCCCTCCACACCATCCCATCACACACTCCTGGATCAGACACAGAGTGAATCTCCTTCCACACAGTCCCATCACACACTCCTGAATCGACACAGAGCCAATCTCCCTCCACACCGTCCCATCACACAATCATGGGTCAGACAATGAATGAAACTCCCTCCACCCTGTCCCATCACAGACTCCTGGGTCAGACATAGAGCGAAACTCCCTGCACGCTGTCCCATCACACACTGCTGTACCAGACACAGAGTGAAACTCCCTCCACACCATCCCATCACACACTCCTGGATCAGATACAGAGTGAATCTCCCTCCACACCGTCCCATCACACACACCTTGATCAATCACAGAGTGAAACTCCCTCCACCCTGTCACATCACACACTCCTGGGTCAGACACAGAGTGAAACTCCCTCCATACTGTCCCATCAACACACTCCTCGATCAGACACAGAGTGAAACTCCTTCCACACCATCCCATCACACACTCCTGGATCAGACACAGAGCGAATCTCCCTCCACACCATCCCATCACACACTCCTGGGTCAGACACAGAATGAAACACCCTCCACACTGTCACATCACACACTCCTGGGTCAGACACAGAGAGAAACTCCCTCCACGCTGTCACATCACACACTCCCGGGGTCAGAAACAAAGTCAGACTCGCTCCGCACTGTCCGATCACACACTCCTGAAACGACACAGAGTGAATCTCCCTCCACACCGTCCATTCACACATTCATGGTTCAGACACAGAGCGAAACTCCCTGCACGCTGTCCCATCACATACTGCTGTACCAGACACAGAGTTAAACTCCCTCCACACCATCCCATCACACACCCCTGGATCAGATACAGAGTGAATGTCCCTCCACACTGTCCCATCACACACACCTTGATCAAATACAGAGTGAAACTCCCTCCACCCTGTCACATCACACACTCCTGGGTCAGACACAGAGTGAAACTCCCTCCATACTGTCCCATCAACACACTCCTGGGTCAGACACACAGCAAAACCCTCTCCACACTGTCCCATCGCACACACCTCTGTCAGACACAGAATGAAACTCCCTCCGCACTGTCCGATCAAACATTCCTCGATCAGACACAGAGCGAAATTCCCTCTGTACCATCCCATTACACATTCCCAGGGTCGGACACACAGTGAAGCTGCCTCCACACCATCCCATTTCACACTCCTGGATCAGACACACAGTGAAACTCTCTCCACACCATCCCATCACACACTCCTGGATCAGACACAGAGGGAATCTCCGTCCACACCGTCCCATCACACACTTCTGGGTCAGACACAGAGCGAAACGCTCTCCACACTGTCCCATCACAAACTTCTGGATCAGACACAGAATGAAACTCCCTCCACGCTGTCACATCACACACGCCTGGGTCAGACACAGAGTGAAACTCCCTCCGCAATGTCCAATCACACACTCCTGGATCAGACACAGAGCAAATCTCCCTCCACACCGTCCCGTCACACACTCCTGGGTCAGACACAGGGTGAAACTCCCTCCACAGTGTCCCATTACACACTGCTGGATCAGACACAGAGTGAAACTCCCTCCACACTGTCCCATCAACACACTCCTGGATCAAACACAGAATGAAACTCCCTCCACGCTGTCCCAACACACACTCCTGGATCAGGCACAGAGCGAAACTCCCTCCACGCTGTCCCATCGCACACTGCTGAATAAGACATAGAGTGAAACTCCTTCCGCACTGTCCCATCATACACTCCTGGATCAGACAGTGCAACACTCCCTCCACACCATCCCATCACACATTCCCAGGGTTAGACTCAGAGTGAATCACCCTCTACGCTGTCCCATTACGCAGTCATGGAACAGACACAAAGTGAAACTCCCTCCACACCATCCCATCACACATTCCCAAGGTCAGACACAGAGTAAAGCTCCCTCCGCACCTTCCCATCACACACTGCTGAATCAAACACAGAGTGATGCTCCCTCCACACTGTCCCATCACACGCTCCTGGGGTCAGACACAGAATGAACCTCCCTCCACACTGTCCCATCACACACTCCTGGATCAGACACAGAGAGAAACTCCCTCGACGCTGCCCCATCACACACTCCCGGGGTCAGAAATAGAATGAAACTCCCACTGCACTGTCCCATCATACACTCCTGGAGCAGACAGAGCAAAACTCGCTCCATACCATCACATCACACATTCCCAGGGTAGGACACAGAGGGAATCTCCCTCCACACCATTCCCAAGCTCAGAAACCGAGTGAAGCTCCCTCCACACCGTCCCATCACACATTCTTGTATCAGACACAGAGTGAAACTCCTTCCGCACATTCCCATCACACACTCCTGGGTCAGACACAGAATGAAACTCCCTCCACACTGTCCCACCACACACTCCTGGGTCAGACACAGAGCAAATCTCCCTCCACACCGTCCCGTCACACACTCCTGGGTCAGACACAGGGTGAAACTCCCTCCACGCTGACCCACCACACACTCCTGGGTCAGACACAGAATGAAACTCCCTCCACACTGTCTCATCACACACTACTGGGTCAGACACAGAGCGAAACTCTCTCCACACAGTCCCATCACACACTCTTGGGTCAGACACAGAATGAAACTCCCTCCACACTGTCCCACCACACACTCCTGGATCAGACAGACAGTGAAACTTCCTCCATACTGTCCCATCACACACTCCTGGGTCAGACACAGAATGAAACTCCCTCCACATTGTACCATCACACACTCCTGGGTCAGACACAGAGAGAAACTCCCTCCACACCGTCCCATCACACACTCCCGGGGTCAGACACAGGAGCTGTGCTGACTGAGCTGGGAGAAATCGAGGCAAAACTACTGGATAAAGTTCGTGGAATACTTTGGAGGTGGTTCTAAAAGTCTCTTGGACAACCGAGTGAGTGACGGCGCTGGTGTGGAAACTCGGTGTGCAGTTTTACTGCCGGTTTGGGCTGGGTTTGTTGGCAGCGGCTAACTGCGTAGCTCCCAGCTGCGGCCGCTGGCAACTCGCCAGGAAGCCGGTTCGCTCCAAAACCGGAGGCAAACGCCGTCGTTTCCCCCCATTGACATCGGGGCAACGTTCCTCCTCCATTGTTTTCCTGATTTTCGTCCGGTGTTGGTGCCGGAGCATCTGGAAGGACGTTTCGGCCTCTCCCGGCCTGGGTCTCTGCAAGTCCGACGGAGCCTTTCCTGGCGTCGAGCCAGCGAGGAACTGTCGACTGCAAACTTTCCCGGTCAGTTATTCGACTCGTTCCAGGACTTCTAACCGGCACCGATGTAGGATTCTCGGACTGGAAAGAGCGCCAGCATGCCGGACCGGTCTCCAGGGAGTCGCGGGCCTTCGGGGAGTTACGGAAGGGCGGCTGCCTCCCCGGCCTCGGACAACGCCCTTTATCGGTCGGTGAAGGTGGAACGTGGGGTGCAATATATTTTGCGCCCTGGAATGACACTAGAAAAGTGTACGGAGGCAATGGAGGACCTTGTTGGGAAAGGTGGTATTCTGGCCACCGAGAAGGAGTTCGGAAAGGCGGTGTTTTATCTGGCGAATGAAGAGCTAGTGCACCGGGCCCTAAGCAGGGGAGTCACGGTAGACAACATCTTTTTACCTATGGAGCTGGTGACGGCCCCCACGCAACGTATCGTGCTTGGGCATGTTAAGCCTTTCATTCCAAATGAGGACTTGCTACCCCCACTGGCCCGTTTAGGGCAAGTAAGGTCGGAGATCACTGCCATCCGACACAAATTTAAGAGACGCACCCTCCGCACCGTAATCTCTTTCCGGCGTCAGGTATTCATGCAGCTGGAAAGGGAGGACGATGTTGAGGGCCGGTTTACTGTCCGGCACGAGGGAGTGGATTATCAGGTGTACTGGAGCTCCGAGCGCCCGCGGTGCCATGCGTGCAGGGGGGTGGGGCACTTTCGGAGGGACTGTCCTGCCGGCCGGAACCCGAGGGAGCCCATTTCGGGCACCAGTGCCCCAGCTACCTCTGCCCCTGATCCTACTCCTGCACGTGCATCTGCGCCTGCATCTGACCCTGCCCCCGCCCGTGATCCTGCCCCAGCCCCTCACCCTGCCCCTGCCCCTACCCCTACCCCTGCTCCTACGGTTGGGTCGGTCCCTGCTCCTCTCCCTGTGGTTCAGGTGGGGGACGGGGTGGAGTCTGTGCGGAGTAAGAAGGCAAAGGGGAAATCCAAACACAGTAAGAAGCGGGCCTTTGAGGCTGCAGAGCTCACGCCCATTTCGCCTGAAGTGGAGCGTGGGGCTCGGGGAGGTGCGCAAGCAGACGGGGCGATGGAAACAGAAAGCGCCGCCCCATCGGTGAAGCCTGCACCTGTGTGCTCCTCCGGTGTGAAGAGGAGAAGGGAACGTTCCCGCAAGAGGGCAGGGGATGTAGATACGGGGGAGTCCCAGGAAGGGGTGGGAATCCGGGTCGGGGTTGGTTCTAAACCTGAGTCCCCAGATGTAGCCACCAGTCCTGGGGAAGATGGTGTGGTTGTGCAAAAAGCTTGTGATAGCCCTGTTTGCACAAATGAGGCAGCCCTGGAGGCCTCCACCCAGGACCTACAAGTCAGCGCCTCTCTGGAGGCCAGTGTACCGAATAATGTAAGAGGAGACGAGACAAAGCTCTCTCATTCTCAGCACCAGGCTGCTTGTGAATCCCTTGGACCAAAGGTGCCGGGTTCCCCTCTATGCCTGCCCCCTGGGGAGGGCGTTTTTCTGTGCACGTCGACCCCAGCAATTAATGACTTGCAGGGAGTCCCTGGGGATTGTCCCTCCACTGTCGCAAATGTGGATGAGGCTGATGCGACGGTGGAGCGGGCAGGTAAGAGCGAGGTGCCCGCTGTGCGGTATGGGTCACAAGCGCAGCCATCTTTTGGAACATGCGGGGAGGCCGATGGGGATTCTGTCTGCAGTGACGGGTTGGCGGGGGACTCTTTCGATAGTGAAATCTTTCCTAGATGACCTAGTAAGGGACATTAGAGGGAGAAGCAGCCTCGCTCCTACGGGGGATGGTGGGTCACAGGGTGGCACTGGTACCGCTCGAGCCCGGAAGGCAAAAAGTAACCTTGCTTTCTTTCCGGACAGTGTGGTGGAGGGCGCCTCCGCTCTCACCGAAATGGGCACAGCTGCTGAGACCTAGTGTGCTCCCGCCATGAAGCTTACCATAGCTAGTCTCAATGTAAACGGCAGCAGGGGTCCTCTTCGCAGGCATAACAATCTCTCAGCCCTCAGGGATGGGCGGTATACGGTGAGTTTCCTGCAGGAAACCCGTACCATCCCTGGGGACGAGTCTGCTTGGCTCCTGGAGTGGCGGGGCGGGGTCTACATGAGCCACCTCAGCTCCATTTCTAGCGGGGTGGCGATCCTGTTGGCCCCGACCTTCCATCCAGTAATTGAAAGAGTCCAGGACGTTGTGCCCGGCCGTCTGCTCCACCTGGTTGTGCGCCTGGATGGCGTACCATTGCATTTTATCAATGTGTATGCTCCCAGGCGCGGTGTGATGCAGACGCGCCTATTCTGCCAGCTGTCCACCCTGCTGAGCTCCATCGATCCTGGGGATTGCGTCATCCTCGGGGGAGATTTCAATTGTACCCTCGAGGCAGAGGACCGTTCGGGCCTCCAACGCGACCCAGCATCGGCAAAAAAGTTAAAGGAGCCAGTCGGCTCCTTTGACTTGGTGGACAGCTGGCGGAATCTTCACCCCAACTCTAGCGCCTTCTCGAGAAGGTCTAGAGAGGGGGGTTCCAGGATAGACCGCATTTACATCTCTCGGGCCTACGTCTCCCGCGTGTCGGCGTCCTCCATGCGGTCGGTGTCGTGCTCGGATCATCACCTTGTGTGGATGGAATTTATTCCACTACACCCTCGGGTGGGATCCGGGTATTGACATTTTAACAACCGGCTGCTGGAGGACAGCCGATTCCGGGATTCGTTCCGAGCTTTCTGGGTCTCCTGGAAGGAGAGGCGGGGAGAGTTCTGCTCCCTACGGCTATGGTGGGATGTGGGCAAAGCCCACATCCGGTTTTTATGTCGGGAGTACACTAGGGGGTCGACAAAGAGGCGGAGCTCTGAGGTTGAGCGGCTTGAGAGAGCGTTGCTTGACCTGGAGTCCCGCCTCGGTCCGACCGCTGGAGACCAACAGCTGTGGCAGGAATACCAGGAGAAGAAGGACGCACTAAGGAACCTGCAGCTCCAGCAGTCCCGAGGTGCGTACGTGAGGTCACGGATCCAAATGCTGCAGGATTTGGACCGTGGCTCACCCTTCTTCTACTGGTTGGAAAGGTGGCGGGGAGTTCAAAAGCAGCTAGTGGAGCTGCTGGCTGCCGATGGCTCCTCCATCACGGACCCTGATGGAATTAACAACGAGGTCCGTTCATTCTATCGGTCCTTATTCTGGCCTGATCCGTCAAATGCGGAGGCGTGTAATGAGGTCTGGGAGGATTTGCCGAAGGTCAGCCCAGAGGACGCAGTGCGTCTGGATGCCTCCCTGACTCGGGAGGAGCTGTCCACTGCCCTTCGGCAACTCCGGAGGGGCAAGTCCCCTGGTTTGGATGGACTGAGTGTTGAGTTTTATCAGGCTTTTTGGGATGTCCTGGGGGATGATTACAGCCTTGTCCTAGGGGAGAGCCTAGCCACCGGAGAAATGCCCCTCTCATGGCGGAGAGCTGTTGTGGTCCTACTGCCCAAGAAGGGAGACCTCCGCCTGCTAAAGAACTGGCGGCCGGTCTCCCTCTTGTGCGTGGACTACAAGATCTTCGCCCGGGCAATGGCCAACCGTCTGGGTTCGGTAATTGGACAGGTGGCCCATCCTGACCAATCTTACACAGTCCCGGGCCGCTCCATCCAGGACAATGTCCACCTAGTACGGGACCTGATCCACCTACTCCAGGAGACTGGGGACCCCGGCAGCGTTTCTTTCTCTTGACCAGGAGAAGGCTTTTGACCGGGTGGACCACAGTTTCCTGGTGGGCACCCTGCAGGCTTCTGGGCTCGGACCATACTTTGTGGCCCGAGTTCGGCTCCTGTACTCTGCCGCAGAGTGCCTAGTTAAGATTAATGGATCATTGACAGGACCTATCCACTTCCGAAGAGGAGTGCGTCAAGGGTGCCCCATGTCCGGTCAACTGTATGCGATCTGCGTCGAGCCATTCCTCAGCCTTCTTCGGCGAAGGCTGACAGGTCTGGTTCTGCGCGAACCGGACATGGGGGTCGTCCTCTCGGCCTACGCCGATGACGTAATCCTCATGATGACAGACCCCTGTGACCAGCAGAGGATGCGCCAGTGCCAAAATGTTTTCTCGGCGGCATCCTCCGCCAGGATCAACTGGGCGAAATGTTCCGGACTCTTAGTAGGCCAGTGGCAGGTGGACTCCCTGCCGGAGGAGATGAGAGCTTTTGAGTGGAGCACCAGACGGCTTCTCTATCTGGGAGTCCACCTGAGTCCTTCTGGGGAGACCTGGCTGGCGAACTGGCAGGACCTGGAGACAAAGATCATGGCCCGGCTAGGGCGCTGGTCAGGCCTTCTCAGGGTGCTTTCCTATCGAGGCAGGGTGGTGGTCATAAACCAGCTGGTGGCCTCCATGTTGTGGTACCGGATGGTCACCTTGGCACCCCCCCCCTGCCCCTTTTGTCGCAAGAATGCAGAGGAAGCTAGTGGACTTCTTCTGGGGAAACAGGAAGCACCGGGTCTCTGCAGCGGTTCTGAGTCTCCCAGAAGGAGAGGGCGGACAGTCGCTGGTGTGTGTACGCACACGACTGGCGGCTCTCCGCCTCAGGACGCTGCAGAGATTCCTGTACGCCGAGCACCCTCCCAGGTGGCACGTGTTGGCGACTTTCTTCCTCCGGAGGGGCTGCTGTCTTGCCGAAGATATGCAGCTACCACCGGCGGGCGTTAGCCGTGCTGCTTTGCAGAGGCTGCCCGGCTTCTATCAGGACCTACTGAGAGTCTGGAACATGGTTGCCTCAGGCCGGGAATCCCCTCTTCTGGCAGAGGGCGGGGTCCTGGCTGACCCTTGCCCTGTCTCAACGGATGTCAGTGCGGCTCAGGTGTGTGGAACGACTCGGGCTGAGCTGCTCGTCGGGCCCAGTCCCCGCAGCCTTGCCCGAGAGACGAATCCACACAACTTGAGCCGTCTTTCATCAACACCCACAATCCCATTCAGGGATGCAGGCAGGAGGTACCTTTATGGGCTGCTGCTCCACACCCTCCACTTCCTAGCATTTGTCCACCGTCCCGACACGCCATGGCGGTCGGTCTTTCCACCTGGAGGTGAGGGGGGTCCCCAGTGGAAGTCCCTCTACAAGGGAGTCCCTCCCATGCACCCTGGGGATCTCGGCTGGAGGGTGCTGCATAAAGCGGTGCCCTGCAATAAGTTCTTTAGTTTGTACACGGATCTCCCAGCCGCGTGTCACTTCTGCGGGCTGGAGGAGACCGTGTACCATATGTACGTGGAGTGTGTGAGGCTGCAGCCCCTTTTCGCGTATTTGCGTGGGCTGCTTCTCGCCTTCTGGTTGCATTTCAGTCCCACCCTATTCATATATGGTCATCCAGTAAGGAGGGGGGCACAGAGGGATGAGGATGTCCTTGTCAACTTGCTCCTGGGGCTGGCGAAAATTGCCATCCGTGGCTCCTGGAAAAGGGTGGCAGGAGGTTCTCCCCGGGCGGACTGCCTGGCTATGTTTAGGGGCTATGTTCGAGCCCGGGTGAACATTGAAAAGGAATACGCGCAGTCCACGGCGACCGTCGAGATGTTCCGGGACCGTTGGGCTCCGCGGGGTGTAAATGCCATCATTGATGAGGATGGCAATATATTGGTTTAACATGTATTGTCTGTTTGTAGTGTAGTAAATGTGTTATTCATTGGGTTTGTAAATATTGTATAGCACCGACATTTGTAATAAAGAATTTTGGAAAACAAAGGGGTCAGAAACAGAATGAAACTCCCACTGCACTGTCCCATCATACACTCCTGGATCAGACAGAGCAAAACTCGCTCCATACCATCACATCACACATTCCCAGGGTAGGACACAGAGGGAATCTCCCCCCACACCATCCCATCACACATTCCCAAGCTGAGAAACTGAGTGAAGCTCCCTCCACACCGTCCCATGACACATTCCTGTATCAGACACAGAGTGAAACTCCTTCCGCACATTCCCATCACACACTCCTGGGTCAGACACAGAATGAAACTCCCTCCACAATGTCCCACCACACACTCCTGGGTCAGACACAGAGCAAATCTCCCTCCACACCGTCCCGTCACACACTCCTGAGTCAGACACAGGGTGAAACTCCCTCCACGCTGACCCACCACACACTCCTGGGTCAGACACAGAATGAAACTCCCTCCACAGTGTCCCATCACACACTGCTGGATCAGACACAGAGTGAAACTCCCTCCACACTGTCCCATCAACACACTCCTGGGTCAGACACAGAATGAAACTCCCTCCACACTGTCTCATCACACACTACTGGGTCAGACACAGAGCGAAACTCTCTCCACACTGTCCCATCACACACTCTTGGGTCAGACACAGAATGAAACTCCCTCCGCACTGTCCCACCACACACTCCTGGATCAGACAGACAATAAAACTTCCTCCATACTGTCCCATCACACACTCCTGGGTCAGACACAGAATGAAACTCCCTCCACATTGTACCATCACACACTCCTGAGTCAGACACAGAATGAAACTCGCTCCACACTGTCCCATCACACACTCCTGGGTCAGACACAGAGAGAAACTCCCTCCACGCTGTCCCATCACACACTCCTGGGGTCAAACACAAATTGAAACTCCATCCACACTGTGCCATCAGACACTCCTGGATCAGACACGGAGCGAAACTCCATCCACGCTGTCCCATCACATACTGCTGAATCAGAAAATGAAACTCGCTCCATACTGTCCCATCACACACTCCTGGGTCAGACACAGAGAGAAACTCCCTCCACGCTGTCCCATCACACACTCCTGGGGTCAAATACAAATTGAAACTCCATCCACACTGTGCCATCAGACACTCCTGGATCAGACACGGAGCGGAACTCCATCCACGCTGTCCCATCACATACTGCTGAATCAGACATAGAGTGATGCTCCCTCCACACTGTCCCATCACACACTCCTGAATCAGACACACAGCAAAACTCGTTCCATACTGTCCGATCACACACTCCTGGATCAGTCAGAGCAAAACTCAGTCCACACCATCCCATCACACATTCCCACGGTAGGACACAGAGGGAAACTCGCTCCACACCATCCCATCACACACTCCTGGATCAGACACAGAGTGAATCTCCTTCCACACCTTCCCATCACACACTCCTGGGTCAGACACAGAATGAAACTCCCTCCACACTGTCCTATCACACACGCCTGGGTCAGACACAGAGAGAAACTCCCTCCACGCTGTCACATCACACACGCCCGGGGTCAGACACAGAGTGAGACTCGCTCCGCACTGTCCCACCACACACTCCTGGATGAGACGCAGAATGAATCTCCTTCCACACAGTCCCATCACACACTCCTGGGTCAGACACAGAATGAAACTCCCTCCACACTGTCCCATCACACACTCCTGGGTCAGACACAGAGAGAAACTCCCTGCATGCTGTCCCATCACGCACTGCTGTACCAGACACAGAGTGAAACTCCCTCCACACCATCCCATCACACACTCCTGGATCAGATACACAGTGAATCTCCCTCAACACCGTCCCATCACACACACCTTGATCAAACACAGAGTGAAACTCCCTCCACCCTGTCACATCACACACTCCTGGGTCAGACACAGAGTGAAACTCCCTCCATACTATCCCATCAACACACTCCTGAATCAGACACAGAGCGAAACTCTCTCCACACTGTCCCACCACACACTCCTGGATCAGACAGAGTGAAACTTTCTTCATACTGTCCCATCACACACTCCTGGGTCAGACACAGAATGAAACTCCCTCCACATTGTACCATCACACACTCCTGAGTCAGACACAGAATGAAACTCGCTCCACACTGTCCCATCACACACTCCTGGGTCAGACACAGAGAGAAAATCCCTCCACGCTGTCCCATCACACACTCCTGGGGTCAGACACAAATTGAAACTCCATCCACACTGTGCCATCAGACACTCCTGGATCAGACACGGAGCGAAACTCCATCCACGCTGTCCCATCTAATACTGCTGAATCAAACATAGAGTGATGCTCCCTGCACACTGTCCCATCACACACTCCTGGATCAGACACACAGCAAAACTCGTTCCATACTGTCCGATCACACATTCCTGGATCAGTCAGAGCAAAACTCAGTCCACACCATCCCATCACACATTCCCACGGTAGGACACAGAGGGAATCTCCCTCCACACCATCCCATCACACACTCCTGGATCAGACACAGAGTGAATCTCCTTCCACACCGTCCCATAACACACTCCTGGGTCAGACACAAAATGAAACTCCCTCCACACTGTCCCATCACACACTCCTGGGTCAGACACAGAGAGAAACTCCCTCCACGCTGTCACATCACACATTCCCGGGGTCAGAAACAGAGTGAGACTCGCTCCGCACTGTCCGATCACACACTCCTAAATCGACACAGAGCGAATCTCCCTCCACACCGTCCCATCACACACTCATGGTTCAGACACAGAGCGAAACTCTCTCCACACTGCCCCATCACACACGCTTGGGTCAGACACAGAATGAAACTCCCTCCACACTGTCCCATCACACACTGCTGCATCAGACACAGAGGGAAACTCCCTCCACACTGTACCATCAACACACTCCTGGGTCAGACACAGAATGAAATGTCCTCCACACTGTCTCATCACACACTACTGGGTCAGAAACAGAGCGAAACTCTCTCCACACTGCCCCATCACACAGTCCTGGGTCAGACACAGAATGGAACTCCCTCCACACTGTTCCATCACACACTCCTTGGCCAGACACAGAATGAAACTCCCTCCACACTGTCCCATCACACACTCCTCGATCAGACACAGAGCGAAACTCCCTCCACGCTGTCCCATCACACACTGCTGAATCAGACAGAGCAAAACTCCCTCCACACCATCCCATCACACACTCCTGGATCAGACACAGAGTGAAACTCCTTCTGCACTGTCGCATCGCACACTCCTGGATCAGACACAGAGTAAAACTCCCTCCAGACTGTCCCATCAACACACTCCTGGATCAAACAAAGAATTAAACTCTCTCCACACTGCCCCATCACACAGTCCTGGGTCAGACACAGAATGGAACTCCCTCCACACTGTTCCATCACACACTCCTTGGCCAGACACAGAATGAAACTCCCTCCACACTGTCCCATCACACACTCCTCGATCAGACACAGAGCGAAACTCCCTCCACGCTGTCCCATCACACACTGCTGAATCAGACAGAGCAAAACTCCCTCCACACCATCCCATCACACACTCCTGGATCAGACACAGAGTGAAACTCCTTCTGCACTGTCGCATCGCACACTCCTGGATCAGACACAGAGTAAAACTCCCTCCAGACTGTCCCATCAACACACTCCTGGATCAAACAAAGAATGAAACTCCCTCCACGCTGTCCCATCACACATTCCCGGGGTCAGACACAGAGTGAATCTCCCTCCACACCGTTCCTTCACACATTCCTTTATCAGACACAGAGTGAAACTCCTTCCGCACATTCCCATCACACACTCCTGGGTCAGACACATAATGAAACTCCCTCCACACTGTCCCACCACACACTCCTGGGTCAGACACAGAGAGAGATTCCATCCACGCTGTCCCATCACACACTCCCGGTGTCAGAAACAGAATGAAACTCCATCCGCACTGTCCCATCATACACTCCTGGATCCGACAGAGCAAAACTAGCTCCACACCATCCCATCACACATTCCCAGCGTAGGACACAGAGGGAATCTCCCTCTGTACCATCCCATTACACATTCTGAGGGTCGGACACAGAGTGAAGCTCCCTCCACACCATCCCATCACACACTCCTGCATCAGACACACAGTGAAACTCCCTCCACACCATCCCATCACACACTCCTGGATCAGACACAGAGGGAATCTCCCTCCACACCGTCCCATCACACACTCCTGGGTCAGACACAGAGCGAAACGCTCTCCACACTGTCCCATCACAAACTTCTGGATCAGACGCAGAATGAAACTCCCTCCGCAATGTCCAATCACATACTCCTGGATCAGACACAGAGCAAATCTCCCTCCACACCGTCCCGTCACACACTCCTGGGTCAGACAAAGGGTGAAACTTCCTCCACGCTGACCCATCACACACTCCTGGGTCAGACACAGAATGAAACTCCCTCCACAGTGTCCCATCACACACTGCTGGATCAGACACAGAGTGAAACTCCCTCCACAATGTCCAATCACACACTCCTGGATCAGACACAGAGCAAATCTCCCTCCACACTGTCCCGTCACACACTCCTGGGTCAGACACAGGGTGAAACTCCCTCCACGCTGACCCACCACACACTCCTGAATCAGACACAGAGCGAAACTCTCTCCACACTGTCCCACCACACACTCCTGGATCAGACAGAGTGAAACTTTCTCCATACTGTCCCATCACACACTCCTGGGTCAGACACAGAGAGAAACTCCCTCCACGCTGTCACATCACACATTCCCAGGGTCAGAAACAGAGTGAGACTCGCTCCACACTGTCCGATCACACACTCCTGAATCGACACAGAGCGAATCTCCCTCCACACCGTCCCATCACACATTCATGGTTCAGACACAGAGCGAAACTCTCTCCACACTGTCCCATCACACACGCTTGGGTCAGACTTAGAATGAAACTCCCTCCACACTGTCCCATCACACACTGCTGCATCAGACACAGAGTGAAACTCCACTCCACACTGTACCATCAACACACTCCTGGGTCAGACACAGAATGAAATTTCCTCCACACTGTCTCATCACACACTACTGGGTCAGAAACAGAGCGAAACTCTCTCCACACTGCCCCATCACACAGTCCTGGGTCAGACACAGAATGGAACTCCCTCCACACTGTCCCATCACACTCTCCTGGGCCAGACACAGAATGAAACTCCCTCCACACTGTCCCATCACACACTCCTCGATCAGACACAGTGCAAAACTCCCTGCACGCTGTCCCATCACACACTGCTGAATCAGACACAGAGTGAAACTCCTTCTGCACTGTCGCATCGCACACTCCTGGATCAGACACAGAGTAAAACTCCCTCCAGACTGTCCCATCAACACACTCCTGGATCAAACACAGAATGAAACTCCCTCCACGCTGTCCCATCACACATTCCCGGGGTCGGACACAGAGTGAATCTCCCTCCACACTGTCCCAACACACACTCCTGGATCAGGCACAGAGCGAAACTCCCTCCACGCTGTCCCATCACACACTGCTGAATAAGACATAGAGTGATGCTCCCTCCACACTGTCCCATCACACTTCCCTGAATCAGACAGAGCAAAACACCCTCCACACCATCCCATCACACATTCCCAAGGTCAGACCCAGAGTGAAGCTCCCTCCACACCGTCCCATCACACATTCCTGGATCAGAAACAGAGTGAAACTCCCTCCACACCATCCCATCACACATTCCCAAGGTCAGACACAGAATAAAGCTCCCTCCACACTGTCCCATCACGCACCACTGGGTTCAGACACAGAATAAAACTCCCTCCGCACCTTCCCATCACACACTGCTAAATCAGACACAGAGTGATGCTCCCTCCATACTGTCCCATCACACGCTCCTGGGGTCAGACACAGAATGAACCTCCCTCCACACTGTCCCATCACACACTCCTGGATCAGACACAGAGAGAAACTCCCTCGACGCTGTCCCATCACAAACCCCCGGGGTCAGAAACAGAATGAAACTCCCACTGCACTGTCCCATCATACACTCCTGGAGCAGACAGAGCAAAACTCGCTCCATACCATCACATCACACATTCCCAGGGTAGGACACAGAGGGAATCTCCCTCCACACCATCACATCACACATTCCTGTATCAGACACAGAGTGAAACTCCTTCCGCACATTCCCATCACACACTCCTGGGTCAGACACAGAATTAAACTCCCTCAACACCATCCCATCACACACTCCTGGATCAGACACAGAGCGAATCTCCCTCTGTACCATCCCATTACACATTCCCAGGGTCAGACACAGAGTGAAGCTCCCTCCATACTATCCCATCAACACACTCCTGAATCAGACACAGAGTGAAACTCCTTCCGCACATTCCCATCACACACTCCTGGGTCAGACACAGAATGAAACTCCCTCCATACTATCTCATCAACACACTCCTGAATCAGACACACAGTGAAACTCCTTCCGCACATTCCCATCACACACTCCTGGGTCAGACACAGAGCAAATCTCCCTCCACACTGTCCCGTCACACACTCCTGGGTCAGACACAGGGTGAAACTCCCTCCACGCTGACCCACCACACACTCCTGAATCAGACACAGAGCGAAACTCTCTCCACACTGTCCCACCACACACTCCTGGATCAGACAGAGTGAAACTTTCTCCATACTGTCCCATCACACACTCCTGGGTCAGACACAGAGAGAAACTCCCTCCACGCTGTCACATCACACATTCCCAGGGTCAGAAACAGAGTGAGACTCGCTCCACACTGTCCGATCACACACTCCTGAATCGACACAGAGCGAATCTCCCTCCACACCGTCCCATCACACATTCATGGTTCAGACACAGAGCGAAACTCTCTCCACACTGTCCCATCACACACGCTTGGGTCAGACTTAGAATGAAACTCCCTCCACACTGTCCCATCACACACTGCTGCATCAGACACAGAGTGAAACTCCACTCCACACTGTACCATCAACACACTCCTGGGTCAGACACAGAATGAAATTTCCTCCACACTGTCTCATCACACACTACTGGGTCAGAAACAGAGCGAAACTCTCTCCACACTGCCCCATCACACAGTCCTGGGTCAGACACAGAATGGAACTCCCTCCACACTGTCCCATCACACTCTCCTGGGCCAGACACAGAATGAAACTCCCTCCACACTGTCCCATCACACACTCCTCGATCAGACACAGTGCAAAACTCCCTGCACGCTGTCCCATCACACACTGCTGAATCAGACACAGAGTGAAACTCCTTCTGCACTGTCGCATCGCACACTCCTGGATCAGACACAGAGTAAAACTCCCTCCAGACTGTCCCATCAACACACTCCTGGATCAAACACAGAATGAAACTCCCTCCACGCTGTCCCATCACACATTCCCGGGGTCGGACACAGAGTGAATCTCCCTCCACACTGTCCCAACACACACTCCTGGATCAGGCACAGAGCGAAACTCCCTCCACGCTGTCCCATCACACACTGCTGAATAAGACATAGAGTGATGCTCCCTCCACACTGTCCCATCACACTTCCCTGAATCAGACAGAGCAAAACACCCTCCACACCATCCCATCACACATTCCCAAGGTCAGACCCAGAGTGAAGCTCCCTCCACACCGTCCCATCACACATTCCTGGATCAGAAACAGAGTGAAACTCCCTCCACACCATCCCATCACACATTCCCAAGGTCAGACACAGAATAAAGCTCCCTCCACACTGTCCCATCACGCACCACTGGGTTCAGACACAGAATAAAACTCCCTCCGCACCTTCCCATCACACACTGCTAAATCAGACACAGAGTGATGCTCCCTCCATACTGTCCCATCACACGCTCCTGGGGTCAGACACAGAATGAACCTCCCTCCACACTGTCCCATCACACACTCCTGGATCAGACACAGAGAGAAACTCCCTCGACGCTGTCCCATCACAAACCCCCGGGGTCAGAAACAGAATGAAACTCCCACTGCACTGTCCCATCATACACTCCTGGAGCAGACAGAGCAAAACTCGCTCCATACCATCACATCACACATTCCCAGGGTAGGACACAGAGGGAATCTCCCTCCACACCATCACATCACACATTCCTGTATCAGACACAGAGTGAAACTCCTTCCGCACATTCCCATCACACACTCCTGGGTCAGACACAGAATTAAACTCCCTCAACACCATCCCATCACACACTCCTGGATCAGACACAGAGCGAATCTCCCTCTGTACCATCCCATTACACATTCCCAGGGTCAGACACAGAGTGAAGCTCCCTCCATACTATCCCATCAACACACTCCTGAATCAGACACAGAGTGAAACTCCTTCCGCACATTCCCATCACACACTCCTGGGTCAGACACAGAATGAAACTCCCTCCATACTATCTCATCAACACACTCCTGAATCAGACACACAGTGAAACTCCTTCCGCACATTCCCATCACACACTCCTGGGTCAGACACAGAGCAAATCTCCCTCCACACTGTCCCGTCACACACTCCTGGGTCAGACACAGGGTGAAACTCCCTCCACGCTGACCCACCACACACTCCTGAATCAGACACAGAGCGAAACTCTCTCCACACTGTCCCACCACACACTCCTGGATCAGACAGAGTGAAACTTTCTCCATACTGTCCCATCACACACTCCTGGGTCAGACACAGAGAGAAACTCCCTCCACGCTGTCACATCACACATTCCCAGGGTCAGAAACAGAGTGAGACTCGCTCCACACTGTCCGATCACACACTCCTGAATCGACACAGAGCGAATCTCCCTCCACACCGTCCCATCACACATTCATGGTTCAGACACAGAGCGAAACTCTCTCCACACTGTCCCATCACACACGCTTGGGTCAGACTTAGAATGAAACTCCCTCCACACTGTCCCATCACACACTGCTGCATCAGACACAGAGTGAAACTCCACTCCACACTGTACCATCAACACACTCCTGGGTCAGACACAGAATGAAATTTCCTCCACACTGTCTCATCACACACTACTGGGTCAGAAACAGAGCGAAACTCTCTCCACACTGCCCCATCACACAGTCCTGGGTCAGACACAGAATGGAACTCCCTCCACACTGTCCCATCACACTCTCCTGGGCCAGACACAGAATGAAACTCCCTCCACACTGTCCCATCACACACTCCTCGATCAGACACAGTGCAAAACTCCCTGCACGCTGTCCCATCACACACTGCTGAATCAGACACAGAGTGAAACTCCTTCTGCACTGTCGCATCGCACACTCCTGGATCAGACACAGAGTAAAACTCCCTCCAGACTGTCCCATCAACACACTCCTGGATCAAACACAGAATGAAACTCCCTCCACGCTGTCCCATCACACATTCCCGGGGTCGGACACAGAGTGAATCTCCCTCCACACTGTCCCAACACACACTCCTGGATCAGGCACAGAGCGAAACTCCCTCCACGCTGTCCCATCACACACTGCTGAATAAGACATAGAGTGATGCTCCCTCCACACTGTCCCATCACACTTCCCTGAATCAGACAGAGCAAAACACCCTCCACACCATCCCATCACACATTCCCAAGGTCAGACCCAGAGTGAAGCTCCCTCCACACCGTCCCATCACACATTCCTGGATCAGAAACAGAGTGAAACTCCCTCCACACCATCCCATCACACATTCCCAAGGTCAGACACAGAATAAAGCTCCCTCCACACTGTCCCATCACGCACCACTGGGTTCAGACACAGAATAAAACTCCCTCCGCACCTTCCCATCACACACTGCTAAATCAGACACAGAGTGATGCTCCCTCCATACTGTCCCATCACACGCTCCTGGGGTCAGACACAGAATGAACCTCCCTCCACACTGTCCCATCACACACTCCTGGATCAGACACAGAGAGAAACTCCCTCGACGCTGTCCCATCACAAACCCCCGGGGTCAGAAACAGAATGAAACTCCCACTGCACTGTCCCATCATACACTCCTGGAGCAGACAGAGCAAAACTCGCTCCATACCATCACATCACACATTCCCAGGGTAGGACACAGAGGGAATCTCCCTCCACACCATCACATCACACATTCCTGTATCAGACACAGAGTGAAACTCCTTCCGCACATTCCCATCACACACTCCTGGGTCAGACACAGAATTAAACTCCCTCAACACCATCCCATCACACACTCCTGGATCAGACACAGAGCGAATCTCCCTCTGTACCATCCCATTACACATTCCCAGGGTCAGACACAGAGTGAAGCTCCCTCCATACTATCCCATCAACACACTCCTGAATCAGACACAGAGTGAAACTCCTTCCGCACATTCCCATCACACACTCCTGGGTCAGACACAGAATGAAACTCCCTCCATACTATCTCATCAACACACTCCTGAATCAGACACACAGTGAAACTCCTTCCGCACATTCCCATCACACACTCCTGGGTCAGACACAGAGCAAATCTCCCTCCACACTGTCCCGTCACACACTCCTGGGTCAGACACAGGGTGAAACTCCCTCCACGCTGACCCACCACACACTCCTGAATCAGACACAGAGCGAAACTCTCTCCACACTGTCCCACCACACACTCCTGGATCAGACAGAGTGAAACTTTCTCCATACTGTCCCATCACACACTCCTGGGTCAGACACAGAGAGAAACTCCCTCCACGCTGTCACATCACACATTCCCAGGGTCAGAAACAGAGTGAGACTCGCTCCACACTGTCCGATCACACACTCCTGAATCGACACAGAGCGAATCTCCCTCCACACCGTCCCATCACACATTCATGGTTCAGACACAGAGCGAAACTCTCTCCACACTGTCCCACCACACACTCCTGGGTCAGACACAGAGAGAGATTCCATCCACGCTGTCCCATCACACACTCCCGGTGTCAGAAACAGAATGAAACTCCATCCGCACTGTCCCATCATACACTCCTGGATCCGACAGAGCAAAACTAGCTCCACACCATCCCATCACACATTCCCAGCGTAGGACACAGAGGGAATCTCCCTCTGTACCATCCCATTACACATTCTGAGGGTCGGACACAGAGTGAAGCTCCCTCCACACCATCCCATCACACACTCCTGCATCAGACACACAGTGAAACTCCCTCCACACCATCCCATCACACACTCCTGGATCAGACACAGAGGGAATCTCCCTCCACACCGTCCCATCACACACTCCTGGGTCAGACACAGAGCGAAACGCTCTCCACACTGTCCCATCACAAACTTCTGGATCAGACGCAGAATGAAACTCCCTCCGCAATGTCCAATCACATACTCCTGGATCAGACACAGAGCAAATCTCCCTCCACACCGTCCCGTCACACACTCCTGGGTCAGACAAAGGGTGAAACTTCCTCCACGCTGACCCATCACACACTCCTGGGTCAGACACAGAATGAAACTCCCTCCACAGTGTCCCATCACACACTGCTGGATCAGACACAGAGTGAAACTCCCTCCGCAATGTCCAATCACACACTCCTGGATCAGACACAGAGCAAATCTCCCTCCACACTGTCCCGTCACACACTCCTGGGTCAGACACAGGGTGAAACTCCCTCCACGCTGACCCACCACACACTCCTGAATCAGACACAGAGCGAAACTCTCTCCACACTGTCCCACCACACACTCCTGGATCAGACAGAGTGAAACTTTCTCCATACTGTCCCATCACACACTCCTGGGTCAGACACAGAGAGAAACTCCCTCCACGCTGTCACATCACACATTCCCAGGGTCAGAAACAGAGTGAGACTCGCTCCACACTGTCCGATCACACACTCCTGAATCGACACAGAGCGAATCTCCCTCCACACCGTCCCATCACACATTCATGGTTCAGACACAGAGCGAAACTCTCTCCACACTGTCCCATCACACACGCTTGGGTCAGACTTAGAATGAAACTCCCTCCACACTGTCCCATCACACACTGCTGCATCAGACACAGAGTGAAACTCCACTCCACACTGTACCATCAACACACTCCTGGGTCAGACACAGAATGAAATTTCCTCCACACTGTCTCATCACACACTACTGGGTCAGAAACAGAGCGAAACTCTCTCCACACTGCCCCATCACACAGTCCTGGGTCAGACACAGAATGGAACTCCCTCCACACTGTCCCATCACACTCTCCTGGGCCAGACACAGAATGAAACTCCCTCCACACTGTCCCATCACACACTCCTCGATCAGACACAGTGCAAAACTCCCTGCACGCTGTCCCATCACACACTGCTGAATCAGACACAGAGTGAAACTCCTTCTGCACTGTCGCATCGCACACTCCTGGATCAGACACAGAGTAAAACTCCCTCCAGACTGTCCCATCAACACACTCCTGGATCAAACACAGAATGAAACTCCCTCCACGCTGTCCCATCACACATTCCCGGGGTCGGACACAGAGTGAATCTCCCTCCACACTGTCCCAACACACACTCCTGGATCAGGCACAGAGCGAAACTCCCTCCACGCTGTCCCATCACACACTGCTGAATAAGACATAGAGTGATGCTCCCTCCACACTGTCCCATCACACTTCCCTGAATCAGACAGAGCAAAACACCCTCCACACCATCCCATCACACATTCCCAAGGTCAGACCCAGAGTGAAGCTCCCTCCACACCGTCCCATCACACATTCCTGGATCAGAAACAGAGTGAAACTCCCTCCACACCATCCCATCACACATTCCCAAGGTCAGACACAGAATAAAGCTCCCTCCACACTGTCCCATCACGCACCACTGGGTTCAGACACAGAATAAAACTCCCTCCGCACCTTCCCATCACACACTGCTAAATCAGACACAGAGTGATGCTCCCTCCATACTGTCCCATCACACGCTCCTGGGGTCAGACACAGAATGAACCTCCCTCCACACTGTCCCATCACACACTCCTGGATCAGACACAGAGAGAAACTCCCTCGACGCTGTCCCATCACAAACCCCCGGGGTCAGAAACAGAATGAAACTCCCACTGCACTGTCCCATCATACACTCCTGGAGCAGACAGAGCAAAACTCGCTCCATACCATCACATCACACATTCCCAGGGTAGGACACAGAGGGAATCTCCCTCCACACCATCACATCACACATTCCTGTATCAGACACAGAGTGAAACTCCTTCCGCACATTCCCATCACACACTCCTGGGTCAGACACAGAATTAAACTCCCTCAACACCATCCCATCACACACTCCTGGATCAGACACAGAGCGAATCTCCCTCTGTACCATCCCATTACACATTCCCAGGGTCAGACACAGAGTGAAGCTCCCTCCATACTATCCCATCAACACACTCCTGAATCAGACACAGAGTGAAACTCCTTCCGCACATTCCCATCACACACTCCTGGGTCAGACACAGAATGAAACTCCCTCCATACTATCTCATCAACACACTCCTGAATCAGACACACAGTGAAACTCCTTCCGCACATTCCCATCACACACTCCTGGGTCAGACACAGAGCAAATCTCCCTCCACACTGTCCCGTCACACACTCCTGGGTCAGACACAGGGTGAAACTCCCTCCACGCTGACCCACCACACACTCCTGAATCAGACACAGAGCGAAACTCTCTCCACACTGTCCCACCACACACTCCTGGATCAGACAGAGTGAAACTTTCTCCATACTGTCCCATCACACACTCCTGGGTCAGACACAGAGAGAAACTCCCTCCACGCTGTCACATCACACATTCCCAGGGTCAGAAACAGAGTGAGACTCGCTCCACACTGTCCGATCACACACTCCTGAATCGACACAGAGCGAATCTCCCTCCACACCGTCCCATCACACATTCATGGTTCAGACACAGAGCGAAACTCTCTCCACACTGTCCCATCACACACTCTTGGGTCAGACTTAGAATGAAACTCCCTCCACACTGTCCCATCACACACTGCTGCATCAGACACAGAGTGAAACTCCACTCCACACTGTACCATCAACACACTCCTGGGTCAGACACAGAATGAAATTTCCTCCACACTGTCTCATCACACACTACTGGGTCAGAAACAGAGCGAAACTCTCTCCACACTGCCCCATCACACAGTCCTGGGTCAGACACAGAATGGAACTCCCTCCACACTGTCCCATCACACTCTCCTGGGCCAGACACAGAATGAAACTCCCTCCACACTGTCCCATCACACACTCCTCGATCAGACACAGTGCGAAACTCCCTGCACGCTGTCCCATCACACACTGCTGAATCAGACACAGAGTGAAACTCCTTCTGCACTGTCGCATCGCACACTCCTGGATCAGACACAGAGTAAAACTCCCTCCAGACTGTCCCATCAACACACTCCTGGATCAAACACAGAATGAAACTCCCTCCACGCTGTCCCATCACACATTCCCGGGGTCGGACACAGAGTGAATCTCCCTCCACACTGTCCCAACACACACTCCTGGATCAGGCACAGAGCGAAACTCCCTCCACGCTGTCCCATCACACACTGCTGAATAAGACATAGAGTGATGCTCCCTCCACACTGTCCCATCACACTTTCCTGAATCAGACAGAGCAAAACACCCTCCACACCATCCCATCACACATTCCCAAGGTCAGACCCAGAGTGAAGCTCCCTCCACACCGTCCCATCACACATTCCTGGATCAGAAACAGAGTGAAACTCCCTCCACACCATCCCATCACACATTCCCAAGGTCAGACACAGAATAAAGCTCCCTCCACACTGTCCCATCACGCACCACTGGGTTCAGACACAGAATAAAACTCCCTCCGCACCTTCCCATCACACACTGCTAAATCAGACACAGAGTGATGCTCCCTCCATACTGTCCCATCACACGCTCCTGGGGTCAGACACAGAATGAACCTCCCTCCACACTGTCCCATCACACACTCCTGGATCAGACACAGAGAGAAACTCCCTCGACGCTGTCCCATCACAAACCCCCGGGGTCAGAAACAGAATGAAACTCCCACTGCACTGTCCCATCATACACTCCTGGAGCAGACAGAGCAAAACTCGCTCCATACCATCACATCACACATTCCCAGGGTAGGACACAGAGGGAATCTCCCTCCACACCATCACATCACACATTCCTGTATCAGACACAGAGTGAAACTCCTTCCGCACATTCCCATCACACACTCCTGGGTCAGACACAGAATTAAACTCCCTCAACACCATCCCATCACACACTCCTGGATCAGACACAGAGCGAATCTCCCTCTGTACCATCCCATTACACATTCCCAGGGTCAGACACAGAGTGAAGCTCCCTCCATACTATCCCATCAACACACTCCTGAATCAGACACAGAGTGAAACTCCTTCCGCACATTCCATCACACACTCCTGGGTCAGACACAGAATGAAACTCCCTCCACACCATCCCATCACACACTCCTGGGTCAGACACAGAGTGAAACTCCCTCCATACTATCTCATCAACACACTCCTGAATCAGACACACAGTGAAACTCCTTCCGCACATTCCCATCACACACTCCTGGGTCAGACACAGAATGAAACTCCCTCCACACCATCCCATCACACACTCCTGGATCAGACACAGAGCGAATCTCCCTCCACACCGTCCCATCACACACTCCTGAATCAGACACAGAGCGAAACTCTCTCCACACTGTCCCACCACACACTCCTGGATCAGACACAGAGTGAATCTCCTTCCACACCGTCCCATAACACACTCCTGGGTCAGACACAAAATGAAACTCCCTCCACACTGTCCCATCACACACTCCTGGGTCAGACACAGAGAGAAACTCCCTCCACGCTGTCACATCACACATTCCCGGGGTCAGAAACAGAGTGAGACTCGCTCCGCACTGTCCGATCACACACTCCTAAATCGAGACAGAGCGAATCTCCCTCCACACCGTCCCATCACACACTCATGGTTCAGACACAGAGCGAAACTCTCTCCACACTGCCCCATCACACACGCTTGGGTCAGACACAGAATGAAACTCCCTCCACACTGTCCCATCACACACTGCTGCATCAGACACAGAGGGAAACTCCCTCCACACTGTACCATCAACACACTCCTGGGTCAGACACAGAATGAAATGTCCTCCACACTGTCTCATCACACACTACTGGGTCAGAAACAGAGCGAAACTCTCTCCACACTGCCCCATCACACAGTCCTGGGTCAGACACAGAATGGAACTCCCTCCACACTGTTCCATCACACACTCCTTGGCCAGACACAGAATGAAACTCCCTCCACACTGTCCCATCACACACTCCTCGATCAGACACAGAGCGAAACTCCCTCCACGCTGTCCCATCACACACTGCTGAATCAGACAGAGCAAAACTCCCTCCACACCATCCCATCACACACTCCTGGATCAGACACAGAGTGAAACTCCTTCTGCACTGTCGCATCGCACACTCCTGGATCAGACACAGAGTAAAACTCCCTCCAGACTGTCCCATCAACACACTCCTGGATCAAACAAAGAATGAAACTCCCTCCACGCTGTCCCATCACACATTCCTTTATCAGACACAGAGTGAAACTCCTTCCGCACATTCCCATCACACACTCCTGGGTCAGACACAGAATGAAACTCCCTCCACACTGTCCCACCACACACTCCTGGGTCAGACACAGAGAGAGATTCCGTCCACGCTGTCCCATCACACACTCCCGGTGTCAGAAACAGAATGAAACTCCATCCGCACTGTCCCATCATACACTCCTGGATCCGACAGAGCAAAACTAGCTCCACACCATCCCATCACACATTCCCAGCGTAGGACACAGAGGGAATCTCCCTCTGTACCATCCCATTACACATTCTGAGGGTCGGACACAGAGTGAAGCTCCCTCCACACCATCCCATCACACACTCCTGCATCAGACACACAGTGAAACTCCCTCCACACCATCCCATCACACACTCCTGGATCAGACACAGAGGGAATCTCCCTCCACACCGTCCCATCACACACTCCTGGGTCAGACACAGAGCGAAACGCTCTCCACACTGTCCCATCACAAACTTCTGGATCAGACGCAGAATGAAACTCCCTCCGCAATGTCCAATCACATACTCCTGGATCAGACACAGAGCAAATCTCCCTCCACACCGTCCCGTCACACACTCCTGGGTCAGACAAAGGGTGAAACTTCCTCCACGCTGACCCATCACACACTCCTGGGTCAGACACAGAATGAAACTCCCTCCACAGTGTCCCATCACACACTGCTGGATCAGACACAGAGTGAAACTCCCTCCGCAATGTCCAATCACACACTCCTGGATCAGACACAGAGCAAATCTCCCTCCACACTGTCCCGTCACACACTCCTGGGTCAGACACAGGGTGAAACTCCCTCCACGCTGACCCACCACACACTCCTGAATCAGACACAGAGCGAAACTCTCTCCACACTGTCCCACCACACACTCCTGGATCAGACAGAGTGAAACTTTCTCCATACTGTCCCATCACACACTCCTGGGTCAGACACAGAGAGAAACTCCCTCCACGCTGTCACATCACACATTCCCAGGGTCAGAAACAGAGTGAGACTCGCTCCACACTGTCCGATCACACACTCCTGAATCGACACAGAGCGAATCTCCCTCCACACCGTCCCATCACACATTCATGGTTCAGACACAGAGCGAAACTCTCTCCACACTGTCCCATCACACACGCTTGGGTCAGACTTAGAATGAAACTCCCTCCACACTGTCCCATCACACACTGCTGCATCAGACACAGAGTGAAACTCCACTCCACACTGTACCATCAACACACTCCTGGGTCAGACACAGAATGAAATTTCCTCCACACTGTCTCATCACACACTACTGGGTCAGAAACAGAGCGAAACTCTCTCCACACTGCCCCATCACACAGTCCTGGGTCAGACACAGAATGGAACTCCCTCCACACTGTCCTATCACACTCTCCTGGGCCAGACACAGAATGAAACTCCCTCCACACTGTCCCATCACACACTCCTCGATCAGACACAGTGCGAAACTCCCTGCACGCTGTCCCATCACACACTGCTGAATCAGACACAGAGTGAAACTCCTTCTGCACTGTCGCATCGCACACTCCTGGATCAGACACAGAGTAAAACTCCCTCCAGACTGTCCCATCAACACACTCCTGGATCAAACACAGAATGAAACTCCCTCCACGCTGTCCCATCACACATTCCCGGGGTCGGACACAGAGTGAATCTCCCTCCACACTGTCCCAACACACACTCCTGGATCAGGCACAGAGCGAAACTCCCTCCACGCTGTCCCATCACACACTGCTGAATAAGACATAGAGTGATGCTCCCTCCACACTGTCCCATCACACATTCCCAAGGTCAGACCCAGAGTGAAGCTCCCTCCACACCGTCCCATCACACATTCCTGGATCAGAAACAGAGTGAAACTCCCTCCACACCATCCCATCACACTTTCCCAAGGTCAGACACAGAATAAAGCTCCCTCCACACTGTCCCATCACGCACCACTGGGTTCAGACACAGAATAAAACTCCCTCCGCACCTTCCCATCACACACTGCTAAATCAGACACAGAGTGATGCTCCCTCCATACTGTCCCATCACACGCTCCTGGGGTCAGACACAGAATGAACCTCCCTCCACACTGTCCCATCACACACTCCTGGATCAGACACAGAGAGAAACTCCCTCGACGCTGTCCCATCACAAACCCCCGGGGTCAGAAACAGAATGAAACTCCCACTGCACTGTCCCATCATACACTCCTGGAGCAGACAGAGCAAAACTCGCTCCATACCATCACATCACACATTCCCAGGGTAGGACACAGAGGGAATCTCCCTCCACACCATCACATCACACATTCCTGTATCAGACACAGAGTGAAACTCCTTCCGCACATTCCCATCACACACTCCTGGGTCAGACACAGAATTAAACTCCCTCAACACCATCCCATCACACACTCCTGGATCAGACACAGAGCGAATCTCCCTCTGTACCATCCCATTACACATTCCCAGGGTCAGACACAGAGTGAAGCTCCCTCCATACTATCCCATCAACACACTCCTGAATCAGACACAGAGTGAAACTCCTTCCGCACATTCCCATCACACACTCCTGGGTCAGACACAGAATGAAACTCCCTCCATACTATCTCATCAACACACTCCTGAATCAGACACACAGTGAAACTCCTTCCGCACATTCCCATCACACACTCCTGGGTCAGACACAGAGTGAAACTCCCTCCATACTATCTCATCAACACACTCCTGAATCAGACACACAGTGAAACTCCTTCCGCACATTCCCATCACACACTCCTGGGTCAGACACAGAATGAAACTCCCTCCACACCATCCCATCACACACTCCTGGATCAGACACAGAGCGAATCTCCCTCCACACCGTCCCATCACACACTCCTGGGTCAGACACAGAATGAAACACCCTCCACACTGTCCCATCAACACACTCCTGGGTCAGACAGAGAGCGAAACCCTCTCCACACTGTCCCATCGCACACAGCTCTGTCAGACACAGAATGAAACTCCCTCCGCACTGTCCGATCAAACATTCCTGGATCAGACACAGACCGAATCTCCCTCTGTACCATCCCATTACACATTCCCAGGGTCCGACACAGAGGGAATCTCCCTCCACACCGTCCCATCAAACACTCCTGGGTCAGACACAGGGTGAAACTCCCTCCACGCTGACCCACCGCACACTCCTGGGTCAGACACAGAATGAAACTCCCTTCACAGTGTCCCATCACACACTGCTGGATCAGACACAGAGTGAAACTCCCTCCACACTGTCCCATCACACACTCCTGGGTCAGACACAGAATGAAACACCCTCCACACTGTCCCATCACACACAGCTACATCAGACACAGAATGGAACTCTCTCCACACTGTCCCATCACAGACTCCTGGGTCAGACACTGAATGAAACTCCCTCCGCCCTGTCCCATCACAGACTCCTGGGTCAGACACAGAGCGAAACTCCCTGCACGCTGTCCCATCACACACTGCTGTACCAGACACAGAGTGAAACTCCCTCCACACCATCCCATCACACACTCCTGGATCAGATACAGAGTGAATGTCCCTCCACACTGTCCCATCACACACACCTTGATCAAACACAGAGTGAAACTCACTCCACCCTGTCACATCACACACTCCTGGGTCAGACACAGAGTGAAAGTCCCTCCATACTGTCCCATCAACACACTCCTGGGTCAGACACAGAGCAAAACCCTCTCCACACTGTCCCATCGCACACACCTCTGTCAGACACAGAATGAAACTCCCTCCGCACTGTCCGATCAAACATTCCTGGATCAGACACAGAGCGAATCTCCCTCTGTACCATCCCATTACACATTCCCAGGGTCGGACACAGAGTGAAGCTCCCTCCACACCATCCCATCACACACTCCTGGATCAGACACACAGTGAAACGCTCTCCACACCATCCCATCACACACTCCTGGATCAGACACAGAGGGAATCTCCGTCCACACCGTCCCATCACACACTCCTGGGTCAGACACAGAGCGAAACGCTCTCCAAACTGTCCCATCACAAACTTCTGGATCAGACACAGAATGAAACTCCCTCCACGCTGTCACATCACACACTCCCAGGGTCAGGCACAGAGTGAAACTCCCTCCGCAATGTCCAATCACACACTCCTGGATCAGACACAGAGCAAATCTCCCACCACACCGTCCCGTCACACACTCCTGGGTCAGACAGACAGTGAAACTTCCTCCACACTGTCCCACCACACACTCCTGGATCAGACAGACAGTGAAACTTCCTCCATACTGTCCCATCACACACTCCTGGGTCAGACACAGAATGAAACTCCCTCCACATTGTACCATCACACACTCCTGAGTCAGACACAGAATGAAACTCGCTCCACACTGTCCCATCACACACTCCTGGGTCAGACACAGAGAGAAACTCCCTCCACGCTGTCCCATTACACACTCCTGGGGTCAGACACAAATTCAAACTCAATCCACACTGTGCCATCAGACACTCCTGGATCAGACACGGAGCGAAACTCCATCCACGCTGTCCCATCACATACTGCTGAATCAGACATAGAGTGATGCTCCCTCCACACTGTCCCATCACACACACCTTGATCAAACACAGAGTGAAACTCCCTCCACCCTGTCACATCACACACTCCTGGGTCAGACACAGGGTGAAACTCCCTCCATACTATCCCATCAACACACTCCTGAATCAGACACAGAGCGAAACTCTCTCCACACTGTCCCACCACACACTCCTGGATCAGACAGAGTGAAACTTTCTCCATACTGTCCCATCACACACTCCTGGGTCAGACACAGAATGAAACTCCCTCCACATTGTACCATCACACACTCCTGAGTCAGACACAGAATGAAACTCGCTCCACACTGTCCCATCACACACTCCTGGGTCAGACACAAATTGAAACTCCATCCACACTGTGCCATCAGACACTCCTGGATCAGACACGGAGCGAAACTCCATCCACGCTGTCCCATCACATACTGCTGAATCAGAGATAGAGTGATGCTCCCTCCACACTGTCCCATCACACACTCCTGGATCAGACACACAGTGAAACTCTCTCCACACCATCCCATCACACACTCCTGGATCAGTCAGAGCTAAACTCAGTCCACACCATCCCATCACACATTCCCACGGTAGGACACAGAGGGAATCTCCCTCCACACCATCCCATCACACACTCCTGGATCAGACACAGAGTGAATCTCCTTCCACACCGTCCAATAACACACTCCTGGGTCAGACACAGAGAGAAACTCCCTCCACGCTGTCACATCACACACTCCCGGGGTCAGAAACAGAGTGAGACTCGCTCCGCACTGTCCGATCACACACTCCTGAATCGACACAGAGCGAATCTCCCTTCACACCGTCCCATCACACACTCATGGTTCAGACACAGAGCGAAACTCTGTCCACACTGTCCCATCACACACGCTTGAGTCAGACTTAGAATGAAACTCCCTCCACACTGTCCCATCACACACTGCTGCATCAGACACAGAGTGAAACTCCCTCCACACTGTCCCATCACACACTCCTCGATCAGACACAGAGCGAAACTCCCTCCACGCTGTCCCATCACACACTGCTGAATCAGACACAGAGTGAAACTCCTTCTGCACTGTCGCATCGCACACTCCTGGATCAGACACAGAGTAAAACTCCCTCCAGACTGTCCCATCAACACACACCTGGATCAAACACAGAATGAAACTCCCTCCACGCTGTCCCATCACACACTGCTGAATAAGACATAGAGTGATGCTCCCTCCACACTGTCCCATCACACACTCCTGGATCAGACACAGAGTGAAGCTCCCTCCACACCGTCCCATCACACATTCCTGGATCAGAAACAGTGAAACTCCCTCCACACCATCCCATCACACATTCCCAAGGTCAGACACAGAGTAAAGCTCCCTCCACACTGTCCCATCACGCACTACTGGGTTCAGATACAGAATGAAACTCCCTCCGCACCTTCCCATCACACACTGCTGAATCAGTCACAGAGTGATGCTCCCTCCTCACTGTCCCATCACATGCTCCTGGGGTCAGACACAGAATGAACCTCCCTCCACACTGTCCCATCACACACTCCTGGATCAGACACAGAGAGAAGCTCCCTCGACGCTGTCCCATCACACACTCCCGGGGTCAGAAACAGAATGAAACTCCCACTGCACTGTCCCATCATACACTCCTGGAGCAGACAGAGCAAAACTCGCTCCATACCATCACATCACACATTCCCAGGGTAGGACACAGAGGGAATCTCCCTCCACACCATCCCATCACACATTCCCAAGCTCAGAAACTGAGTGAAGCTCCCTCCACACCGTCCCATCACACATTCCTGTATCAGACACGGAGTGAAACTCCTTCCGCACATTCCCATCACACACTCCTGGGTCAGACACAGAATTAAACTCCCTCCACACCATCCCATCACACACTCCTGGATCAGACACAGAGCGAATCTCCCTCCACACCGTCCCATCACACACTCCTGGGTCAGACACAGAATGAAACACCCTCCACAATGTCCCATCACACACAGCTGCATCAGACACAGAATGGAACTCTCTCCACACTGTCCCATCACACACTCCTGGGTCAGACACTGAATGAAACTCCCTCCACCCTGTCCCATCACAGACTCCTGGGTCAGACACAGAGCGAAACTCCCTGCACGCTGTCCCATCACACACTGCTGTACCAAACACAGAGTGAAACTCCCTCCACACCATCCCATCACACACTCCTGGATCAGACACAGAGGGAATCTCCCTCCACACCATCCCATCACACACTCCTGGGTCAGACACAGAGGGAATCTCCCTCTGTACCATCCCATTACACATTCCGAGGGTCGGACACAGAATGAAACTCCCTCCACACTGTCCCATCACACACTGCTGCATCAGACACAGAGTGAAACTCCCTCCACACTGTACCATCAACACACTCCTGGGTCAGACACAGAATGAAATTTCCTCCACACTGTCTCATCACACACTACTGGGTCAGAAACAGAGCGAAACTCTCTCCACACTGCCCCATCACACAGTCCTGGGTCAGACACAAAATGCAACTCCCTCCACACTGTCCCATCACACACTCCTGGGTCAGACACAGAATGGAACTCCCTCCACACTGTCCCATCACACACTCCTGGGCCAGACACAGAATGAAACTCCCTCCACACTGTCCCATCACACACTCCTTGATCAGACACAGAGCGAAACTCCCTCCACGCTGTCCCATCACACACTGCTGGATCAGACACAGAGTGAAACTCCTTCCACACTGTCCCATCAACACACTCCTGGGTCAGACACAGAATGAAACTCCCTCCACACTGTCTCATCACACACTACTGGGTCAGACACAGAGCGAAACTCTCTCCACACTGTCCCATCACACACTCCTGGGTCAGACACAGAGAGACACTCCCTGCACGCTGTCCCATCACACACCGCTGTACCAGACACAGAGTGAAACTCTCTCCACACCATCCCATCACACACTCCTGGATCAGATACAGAGAGAATCTCCCTCCACACCATCCAATCACACACACCTTGATCAAACACAGAGTGAAACTCCCTCTGCACCATCCCATTACACATTCCGAGGGTCGGACACAGAATGAAACTCCCTCCACACTGACCCATCACACACTGCTGCATCAGACACAGAGTGAAACTCCCTCCACACTGTCCCATCACACACTCCTGGGCCAGACACAGAATGAAACTCCCTCCACACTGTCCCATCACACACTCCTCGATCAGACACAGAGCGAAACTCCCTCCACGCTGTCCCATCACACACTCCTGGATCAGACACAGAGTGAACCTCCTTCTGCACTGTCGCATCGCACACTCCTGGATCAGACACAGAGTAAAACTCCCTCCAGACTGTCCCATCAACACACTCCTGGATCAAACACAGAATGAAACTCCCTCCACGCTGTCCCATCACACATTCCCGGGGTCAGACACAGAGTGAATCTCCCTCCACACTGTCCCAACACACACTCCTGGATCAGGCACAGAGCGAAACTCCCTCCACGCTGTCCCATCACACACTGCTGAATCAGACACAGAGTGATGCTCCCTCCACGCTGTCCCATCACACACTGCTGAATCAGACACAGAGAGAAACTCCCTCCACACCGTCCCATCACACACTCCCGGGGTCAGACACAGAGAGGAGCTGTGCTGACTGAGCTGGGAGAAATCGAGGCAAAACTACTGGATAAAGTTCGTGGAATACTTTGGAGGTGGCTCTAAAAGTCTCTTGAACAATCGAGTGAGTGACGGCGCTGGTGAAGAAACTCGGGTGTGCAGTTTTACTGCCGGTTTGGGCTGGGTTTGTTGGCGGCTGCTAACTGCATAGCTCCCAGCTGCGGCCGCTGGCAACTCGCCAGGAAGCCGGTTCGCTCCAAAACCGGAGGCAAACGCCGTCGTTCCCCCCCATTGACAGCGGGGTAACGTTCCTCCTCCATTGTTTTTCCTGATTTTCGTCCGGTGTTGGTGCCGAAGCATCTGGAAGGACGTTTCGGCCTCTCCCGGCCTGGGTCTCTGCAAGTCCGACGGAGCCTTTCCTGGCGTCGAGCCAGCGAGGAACTGTCGACTGCAAACTTTCCCGGCCAGTTATTCGACTCGTTCCAGGACTTCTAACCGGCACCGCTGTAGGATTCTCGGACTGGAAAGAGCGCCAACATGCCGGACCGGTCTCCAGGGAGTCGCGGGCCTTCGGGGAGTTACGCAAGGGCGGCTGCCTCCCCGGCCTCGGACAACGCCCTTTTTCGGTCGGTGAAGGTGGAACGTGGGGTGCAATGTATTTTGCGCCCTGGAATGACACTAGAAAAGTGTACGGAGGCAATGGAGGACCTTGTTGGGAAAGGTGGTATTCTGGCCACCGAGAAGGAGTTTGGAAAGGCGGTGTTTTATCTGGTGAATGAAGAGCTAGTGCACCGGGCCCTAAGCAGGGGAGTCACGGTAGACAACATCTTTTTACCTATGGAGCTGGTGACGGCCCCCACGCAACGTATCGTGCTTGGGCATGTTAAGCCTTTCATTCCAAATGAGGACTTGCTACCCCCACTGGCCCGTTTAGGGCAAGTAAGGTCGGAGATCACTGCCATCCGACACAAATTTAAGAGACGCACCCTCCGCACCGTAATCTCTTTCCGGCGTCAGGTATTCATGCAGCTGGAAAGGGAGGACGATGTTGAGGGCCGGTTTACTGTCCGGCATGAGGGAGTGGATTATCAGGTGTACTGGAGCTCCGAGCGCCCGCGGTGCCATGCGTGCAGGGGGGTGGGGCACTTTCGGAGGGACTGTCCTGCCGGCCGGAACCCGAGGGAGCCCATTTCGGGCACCAGTGCCCCAGCTACCTCTGCCCCTGATCCTACTCCTGCACGTGCATCTGCGCCTGCATCTGACCCTGCCCCCGCCCGTAATCCTGCCCCAGCCCCTCACCCTGCCCCTGCCCCTACCCCTACCTCTACTCCTACGGTTGGGTCGGTCCCTGCTCCTCTCCCTGTGGTTCGGGTGGGGGACGGGGTGGAGTCTGTGCGGAGTAAGAAGGCAACGGGGAAATCCAAACACAGTAAGAAGCGGGCCTTTGAGGCTGCAGAGCTCACGCCCATTTCGCCTGAAGTGGAGCGTGGGGCTCGGGGAGGTGCGCTAGCAGACGGGGCGATGGAAACAGAGAGCGCCGCCCCATCGGTGAAGCCTGCACCTGTGTGCTCCTCCGGTGTGAAGAGGAGAAGGGAACGTTCCCGCAAGAGGGCAGGGGATGTAGATGCGGAGGAGTCCCAGGAAGGGGTGGGAATCCGGGTAGGGGTTGGTTCTAAACCTGAGTCCCCAGATGTAGCCACCAGTCCTGGGGAAGATGGTGTGGTTGTGCAAATAGCTTGTGATAGCCCTGTTTGCACCAGTGAGGCAGCCCTGGAGGCCTCCACCCAGGACCTACAAGTCAGCGCCTCTCTGGAGGCCAGTGTACCGAATAATGTAAGAGGAGACGAGACAAAGCGCTCTCATTCTCAGCACCAGGCTGCTTGTGAATCCCTTGGACCAAAGGTGCCGGGTTCCCCTCTATGCCTGCCCCCTGGGGAGGGCGTTTTTCTGTGCACGTCGACCCCAGCAATTAATGACTTGCAGGGAGTCCCTGGGGATTGTCCCTCCACTGTCGCAAATGTGGATGAGGCTGATGCGACGGTGGAGCGGGCAGGTAAGAGCGAGGTGCCCGCTGCGCGGTATGGGTCACAAGCGCAGCCATCTTTTGGAACATGCGGGGAGGCCGATGGGGATTCTGTCTGCAGTGACGGGTTGGAGGGGGACTCTTTCGATAGTGAAATAATGGACATCCTCACCCCTCCTGAGAAGTCCCCATTGATACCTGTAGAGGAAATTAAGCATTTTATTCTTACCTCTGAGGGTGCCAAGCACCGGCCTCAACTAGCCTCGCTACGCTGGCCCAGCATGCCGAGGCTGGTGAGGTCCCTGCGAGTCATCCTCGGACGAAAGGGAAAGGGAAAGAGGAATGCGGTGGCGGGGAACGACAGACGGCAACTAAAATCCTTCCTAGATGACCTAGTAAGGGACATTAGAGGGAGAAGCAGCCTCGCTCCTACGGGGGATGGTGGGTCACAGGGTGTCGCTGGTACCGCTCGAGCCCGGAAGGCAAAAAGTAACCTTGCTATCTTTCCGGACAGTGTGGTGGAGGGCGCCTCCGCTCTCACCGAAATGGGCACAGCTGCTGAGACCTAGTGTGCTCCCGCCATGAAGCTTACCATAGCTAGTCTCAACGTAAACGGCAGCAGGGGTCCTCTTCGCAGGCATAACAATCTCTCAGCCCTCAGGGATGGGCGGTATACGGTGAGTTTCCTGCAGGAAACCCATACCATCCCTGGGGACGAGTCTGCTTGGCTCCTGGAGTGGCGGGGCGGGGTCTACATGAGCCACCTCAGCTCCATTTCTAGCGGGGTGGCGATCCTGTTGGCCCCGACCTTCCAGCCAGTAATTGAGAGAGTCCAGGACGTTGTGCCCGGCCGTCTGCTCCACCTGGTTGTGCGCCTGGATGGCGTACCATTGCACTTTATCAATGTGTATGCTCCCAGGCGCGGTGTGATGCAGACGCGCCTATTCTGCCAGCTGTCCACCCTGCTGAGCTCCATCGATCCTGGGGACTGCGTCATCCTCAGGGGAGATTTCAATTGTACCCTCGAAGCGGAGGACCGTTCGGGCCTCCAACGCGACCCAGCATCGGCAAAAAAGTTAAAGGAGCTAGTCGGCTCCTTTGACTTGGTGGACAGCTGGCGGAATCTTCACCCCAACTCTAGCGCCTTCTCGAGAAGGTCTAGAGAAGGAGGTTCCAGGATAGACCGCATTTACATCTCTCGGGCCTACGTCTCCCGCGTGTCGGCGTCCTCCATGCGGCCGGTGTCGTGCTCGGATCATCACCTTGTGTGGATGGAATTTATTCCACTACACCCTCGGGTGGGATCCGGGTACTGGCATTTTAACAACCGGCTGCTGGAGGACAGCCGATTCCGGGATTCGTTCCGAGCTTTCTGGGTCTCCTGGAAGGAGAGGCGAAGAGATTTCTGCTCCCTACGGCTATGGTGGGATATGGGCAAAGCCCACATCCGGTTTTTATGTCGGGAGTACACTAGGGGGTCGACAAAGAGGCGGAGCTCTGAGGTTGAGCGGCTTGAGAGAGCGTTGCTTGACCTGGAGTCCCGCCTCGGTCCGACCGCTGGAGACCAACAGCTGTGGCAGGAATACCAGGAGAAGAAGGACGCACTAAGGAACCTGCAGCTTCAGCAGTCCCGAGGTGCGTACGTGAGGTCACGGATCCAAATGCTGCAGGATTTGGACCGTGGCTCACCCTTCTTCTACTCGTTGGAAAGGTGGCGGGGAGTTCAAAAGCAGCTAGTGGAGCTGCTGGCTGCCGATGGCTCCTCCATCACGGACCCTGATGGAATTAACAACGAGGTCCGTTCATTCTATCGGTCCTTATTCTCGCCTGATCCGTCAAATGCGGAGGCGTGTAATGAGGTCTGGGAGGATTTGCCGAAGGTCAGCCCAGAGGACGCAGTGCGTCTGGATGCCCCCCTGACTCGGGAGGAGCTGTCCACTGCCCTTCGGCAACTCCGGAGGGGCAAGTCCCCTGGTTTGGATGGATTGAGTGTTGAGTTTTATCAGGCTTTTTGGGATGTCCTGGGGGATGATTACAGCCTTGTCCTAGGGGAGAGCCTAGCCACTGGAGAAATGCCCCTCTCATGGCGGAGAGCTGTTGTGGTCCTACTGCCCAAGAAGGGAGACCTCCGCCTGCTAAAGAACTGGCGGCCGGTCTCCCTCTTGTGCGTGGACTACAAGATCTTCGCCCGGGCAATGGCCAACCGTCTGGTTTCGGTAATTGGACAGGTGGTCCATCCTGACCAATCTTATACAGTCCCGGGCCGCTCCATCCAGGACAATGTCCACCTAGTACGGGACCTGATCCACCTACTCCAGGAGACTGGGACCCCGGCAGCGTTTCTTTCTCTTGACCAGGAGAAGGCTTTTGACCGGGTGGACCACAGTTTCCTGGTGGGCACCCTGCAGGCTTTTGGGCTCGGACCACACTTTGTGGCCCGAGTTCGGCTCCTGTACTCTGCCGCAGAGTGCCTAGTTAAAATTAATGGATCATTGACAGGACCTATCCACTTCCGAAGAGGAGTGCGTCAAGGGTGCCCCATGTCCGGTCAACTGTATGCGATCTGTGTCGAGCCATTCCTCGGCCTTCTTCGGCGAAGGCTGACAGGTCTGGTTCTGCGCGAACCGGACATGGGGGTCGTCCTCTCGGCCTACGCCGATGACGTACTCCTCATGATGACAGACCCCTGTGACCTGCGGAGGATGCGCGAGTGCCAAGATGTTTTCTCGGCGGCATCCTCCGCCAGGATCAACTGGGCGAAATGTTCCGGACTCTTAGTAGGCCAGTGGCAGGTGGACTCCCTGCCGGAGGAGATGAGAGCTTTTGAGTGGAGCACCAGACGTCTTCTCTATCTGGGAGTCTACCTGAGTCCTTCTGGGGAGACCTGGCTGGCGAACTGGCAGGACCTGGAGACAAAGGTCATGGCCCGGCTAGGGCGCTGGTCAGGCCTTCTCAGGGTGCTTTCCTATCGAGGCAGGGTGGTGGTCATAAACCAGCTGGTGGCCTCCATGTTGTGGTACCGGATGGTCACCTTGGCCCCCCCTGCCCCTTTTGTCGCAAGAATGCAGAGGAAGCTAGTGGACTTCTTCTGGGGAAACAGGAAGCACTGGGTTTCTGCAGCGGTTCTGAGTCTCCCAGAAGGAGAGGGCGGACAGTCGCTGGTGTGTGTACGCACACGACTGGCGGCTCTCCGCCTCAGGACGCTGCAGAGATTCCTGTACGCCGAGCACCCTCCCAGGTGGCACGTGTTGGCGACTTTCTTCCTCCGGAGGGGCTGCTGTCTTGCCGAAGATATGCAGCTACCACCGGCGGGCGTCAGCCGTGCTACTTTGCAGAGGCTGCCCGGCTTCTATCAGGACCTACTGAGAGTCTGGAACATGGTTGCCTCAGGCCGGGAATCCCCTCCTCTGGCAGAGGGCGGGGTCCTGGCCGACCCTTGCCCTGTCTCAACGGATGTCAGTGCGGCTCAGGTGTGTGGAACGACTCGGGCTGAGCTGCTCGTCGGGCCCAGGCCCCGCAGCCTTACCCGAGAGACGAATCCACACAACTTGAGCCGTCTTTCATCAACACCCACAATCCCATTTAGGGATGCAGGCAGGAGGTACCTTTATGGGCTGCTGCTCCACACCCTCCACTTCCTAGCATTTGTCCACCGTCCCGACACGCCATGGCGGTCGGTCTTTCCACCTGGAGGTGAGGGGGGTCCCCAGTGGAAGTCCCTCTACAAGGGAGTCCTTCCCATGCACCTTGGGGATCTCGGCTGGAGGGTGCTGCATAAAGCGGTGCCCTGCAATAAGTTCTTTAGTTTGTACACGGATCTCCCAGCCGCGTGTCACTTCTGCGGGCTGGAGGAGACCGTGTACCATATGTACGTGGAGTGTGTGAGGCTGCAGCCCCTTTTCGCGTATTTGCGTGGGCTGCTTCTCGCCTTCTGGTTGCATTTCAGTCCCACCCTATTCATATATGGTCATCCAGTAAGGAGGGGGGCACAGAGGGATGAGGATGTCCTTGTCAACTTGCTCCTGGGGCTGGCGAAAATTGCCATCCGTGGCTCCTGGAAAAGGGTGGCAGGAGGTTCTCCCCGGGCGGACTGCCTGGCTATGTTTAGGGGGTATGTTCGAGCCCGGGTGAACATTGAAAAGGAATACGCGCAGTCCACGGCGACCGTCGAGATGTTCCGGGACCGTTGGGCTCCGCGGGGTGTAAATGCCATCATTGACGAGGATGGCAATATATTGGTTTAACATGTATTGTCTGTTTGTAGTGTAGTAAATGTGTTATTCACTGGGTTTGTAAATATTGTATAGCACCGACATTTGTAATAAAGAATTTTGTTAAAAAAAAAAAAAAAAAAAAAAAAAGGGGTCAGAAACAGAATGAAACTCCCACTGCACTGTCCCATCATACACTCCTGGAGCAGACAGAGCAAAACTCGCTCCATACCATCACATCACACATTCCCAGGGTAGGACACAGAGGGAATTTCCCTCCACACCATCCCATCACACATTCCCAAGCTCAGAAACTGAGTGAAGCTCCCTCCACACCGTCCCATCACACATTCCTGTATCAGACACAGAGTGAAACACCTTCCGCACATTCCCATCACACACTCCTGGGTCAGACACAGAATTAAACTCCCTCCACACCATCCCATCACACACTCCTGGATCAGACACAGAGCGAATCTCTCTCCACACCGTCCCATCACACACTCCTGGGTCAGACACAGAATGAAACACCCTCCACACTGTCACATCACACACTCCTGGGTCAGACAGAGAGAGAAACTCCCTCCACGCTGTCACATCGTACACTCCCGGGTTCAGACACAGAGTGAAACTCGCTCCGCACTGTCCCATCGCACACACCTCTGTCAGACACAGAATGAAACTCCCTCTGCACTGTCCGATCAAACATTCCTCGATCAGACACAGAGCAAATCTCCCTCTGTACCATCCCATTACACATTCCCAAGGTCGGACAAAGAGTGAAGCTCCCTCCACACCAACCCATCACACACTCCTGGATCAGACACACAGTGAAACTCCCTCCACACCAACCCATCACACACTCCTGGATCAGATACAGAGTGAATCTCCCTCCACACCGTCCCATCACACACACCTTGATCAAACACAGGGTGAAACTCCCTCCATACCATCCCATCAACACACTCCTGGATCAGACACAGAGCGAATCTCCCTCCTCACCGTCCCATCACACACTCCTGGGTCAGACACAGAATGAAACACCCTCCACACTGTCCCATCACACACAGCTGCATCAGACACAGAATGGAATTCTCTCCACACTGTCCCATCACACACTCCTGGGTCAGACACTGAATGAAACTCCCTCCACCCTGTCCCATCACAGACTCCTGGGTCAGACACAGAGCGAAACTCCCTGCACGCTGTCCCATCACACACTGCTGTACCAGACACAGAGTGAAACTCCTTCCACACCATCCCATCACACACTCCTGGATCAGACACAGCGGGAATGTCCCTCCACACCGTCCCATCACACACTCCCAGGGTCAGAAACAGAGTGAGACTCGCTCCGCACTGTCCGATCACACACTCCTGAATCGACACAGAGCGAATCTCCCTTCACACCGTCCCATCACACACTCATGGTTCAGACACAGAGCGAAACTCTGTCCACACTGTCCCATCACACACGCTTGAGTCAGACTTAGAATGAAACTCCCTCCACACTGTCCCATCACACACTGCTGCATGAGACACAGAGTGAAACTCCCTCCACACTGTACCATCAACACACTCCTGGGTCAGACACAGAATGAAATTTCCTCCACACTGTCTCATCACACACTACTGGGTCAGAAACAGAGCAAAACTCTCTCCACACTGCCCCATCACACAGTCCTGGGTCAGACACAGAATGGAACTCCCTCCACACTGTCCCATCACACACTCCTGGGCCAGACACAGAATGAAACTCCCTCCACACTGTCCCATCACACACTCCCGGGGTCAGACACAGAATGAAACTCCCTCCACACTGTCCCATCACACACTCCTCGATCAGACACAGAGCGAAACTCCCTCCACGCTGTTCCATCACACACTGCTGAATCAGACACAGAGTGATGCTCCCTCCACACTGTCCCATCATACACTCCTGAATCAGACAGAGCAAAACTCTCTCCACACCATCCCATCACACACTCCTGGATCAGACACAGAGTGAAACTCCCTCCAGACTGTCCCATCAACACACTCCTGGATCAAACAGAACAAAACTCCCTCCACACCATCCCATCACACATTCCCAAGGTCAGACCCAGAGTGAAGCTCCCTCCACACCGTCCCATCACGCATTCCTGGATCAGAAACAGTGAAACTCCCTCCACACCATCCCATCACACATTCCCAAGGTCAGACCCACAGTGAAGCTCCCTCCACACTGTCCCATCACGCACTACTGGGTTCAGATACAGAATGAAACTCCCTCCGCACCTTCCCATCACACACTGCTGAATCAGACACAGAGAGAAACTCCCTCGACGCTGTGCCATCACACACTCCCGGGGTCAGAAACAGAGAGGAGCTGTGCTGACTGAGCTGGGAGAAATCGAGGCAAAACTACTGGATAAAGTTCGTGGAATACTTTGGAGGTGGCTCTAAAAGTCTCTTGAACAATCGAGTGAGTGACGGCGCTGGTGAAGAAACTCGGTGTGCAGTTTTACTGCCGGTTTGGGCTGGGTTTGTTGGCGGCTGCTAACTGCATAGCTCCCAGCTGCGGCCGCTGGCAACTCGCCAGGAAGCCGGTTCGCTCCAAAACCGGAGGCAAACGCCGTCGTTCCCCCCCATTGACAGCGGGGTAACGTTCCTCCTCCATTGTTTTTCCTGATTTTCGTCCGGTGTTGGTGCCGAAGCATCTGGAAGGACGTTTCGGCCTCTCCCGGCCTGGGTCTCTGCAAGTCCGACGGAGCCTTTCCTGGTGTCGAGCCAGCGAGGAACTGTCGACTGCAAACTTTCCCGGCCAGTTATTCGACTCGTTCCAGGACTTCTAACCGGCACCGCTGTAGGATTCTCGGACTGGAAAGAGCGCCAGCATGCCGGACCGGTCTCCAGGGAGTCGCGGGCCTTCGGGGAGTTACGCAAGGGCGGCTGCCTCCCCGGCCTCGGACAACGCCCTTTTTCGGTCGGTGAAGGTGGAACGTGGGGTGCAATGTATTTTGCGCCCTGGAATGACACTAGAAAAGTGTACGGAGGCAATGGAGGACCTTGTTGGGAAAGGTGGTATTCTGGCCACCGAGAAGGAGTTTGGAAAGGCGGTGTTTTATCTGGTGAATGAAGAGCTAGTGCACCGGGCCCTAAGCAGGGGAGTCACGGTAGACAACATCTTTTTACCTATGGAGCTGGTGACGGCCCCCACGCAACGTATCGTGCTTGGGCATGTTAAGCCTTTCATTCCAAATGAGGACTTGCTACCCCCACTGGCCCGTTTAGGGCAAGTAAGGTCGGAGATCACTGCCATCCGACACAAATTTAAGAGACGCACCCTCCGCACCGTAATCTCTTTCCGGCGTCAGGTATTCATGCAGCTGGAAAGGGAGGACGATGTTGAGGGCCGGTTTACTGTCCGGCATGAGGGAGTGGATTATCAGGTGTACTGGAGCTCCGAGCGCCCGCGGTGCCATGCGTGCAGGGGGGTGGGGCACTTTCGGAGGGACTGTCCTGCCGGCCGGAACCCGAGGGAGCCCATTTCGGGCACCAGTGCCCCAGCTACCTCTGCCCCTGATCCTACTCCTGCGTGTGCACCTGCGCCTGCATCTGACCCTGCCCCCGCCCGTAATCCTGCCCCAGCCCCTCACCCTGCCCCTGCCCCTACCCCTACCTCTACTCCTACGGTTGGGTCGGTCCCTGCTCCTCTCCCTGTGGTTCGGGTGGGGGACGGGGTGGAGTCTGTGCGGAGTAAGAAGGCAAAGGGGAAATCCAAACACAGTAAGAAGCGGGCCTTTGAGGCTGCAGAGCTCACGCCCATTTCGCCTGAAGTGGAGCGTGGGGCTCGGGGAGGTGCGCTAGCAGACGGGGCGATGGAAACAGAGAGCGCCGCCCCATCGGTGAAGCCTGCACCTGTGTGCTCCTCCGGTGTGAAGAGGAGAAGGGAACGTTCCCGCAAGAGGGCAGGGGATGTAGATGCGGAGGAGTCCCAGGAAGGGGTGGGAATCCGGGTAGGGGTTGGTTCTAAACCTGAGTCCCCAGATGTAGCCACCAGTCCTGGGGAAGATGGTGTGGTTGTGCAAATAGCTTGTGATAGCCCTGTTTGCACCAATGAGGCAGCCCTGGAGGCCTCCACCCAGGACCTACAAGTCAGCGCCTCTCTGGAGGCCAGTGTACCGAATAATGTAAGAGGAGACGAGACAAAGCGCTCTCATTCTCAGCACCAGGCTGCTTGTGAATCCCTTGGACCAAAGGTGCCGGGTTCCCCTCTATGCCTGCCCCCTGGGGAGGGCGTTTTTCTGTGCACGTCGACCCCAGCAATTAATGACTTGCAGGGAGTCCCTGGGGATTGTCCCTCCACTGTCGCAAATGTGGATGAGGCTGATGCGACGGTGGAGCGGGCAGGTAAGAGCGAGGTGCCCGCTGCGCGGTATGGGTCACAAGCGCAGCCATCTTTTGGAACATGCGGGGAGGCCGATGGGGATTCTGTCTGCAGTGACGGGTTGGAGGGGGACTCTTTCGATAGTGAAATAATGGACATCCTCACCCCTCCTGAGAAGTCCCCATTGATACCTGTAGAGGAAATTAAGCATTTTATTCTTACCTCTGAGGGTGCCAAGCACCGGCCTCAACTAGCCTCGCTACGCTGGCCCAGCATGCCGAGGCTGGTGAGGTCCCTGCGAGTCATCCTCGGACGAAAGGGAAAGGGAAAGAGGAATGCGGTGGCGGGGAACGACAGACGGCAACTAAAATCCTTCCTAGATGACCTAGTAAGGGACATTAGAGGGAGAAGCAGCCTCGCTCCTACGGGGGATGGTGGGTCACAGGGTGTCGCTGGTACCGCTCGAGCCCGGAAGGCAAAAAGTAACCTTGCTTTCTTTCCGGACAGTGTGGTGGAGGGCGCCTCCGCTCTCACCGAAATGGGCACAGCTGCTGAGACCTAGTGTGCTCCCGCCATGAAGCTTACCATAGCTAGTCTCAACGTAAACGGCAGCAGGGGTCCTCTTCGCAGGCATAACAATCTCTCAGCCCTCAGGGATGGGCGGTATACGGTGAGTTTCCTGCAGGAAACCCATACCATCCCTGGGGACGAGTCTGCTTGGCTCCTGGAGTGGCGGGGCGGGGTCTACATGAGTCACCTCAGCTCCATTTCTAGCGGGGTGGCGATCCTGTTGGCCCCGACCTTCCAGCCAGTAATTGAAAGAGTCCAGGACGTTGTGCCTGGCCGTCTGCTCCACCTGGTTGTGCGCCTGGATGGCGTACCATTGCATTTTATCAATGTGTATGCTCCCAGGCGCGGTGTGATGCAGACGCGCCTATTCTGCCAGCTGTCCACCCTGCTGAGCTCTATCGATCCTGAGGATTGCGTCATCCTCGGGGGAGATTTCAATTGTACCCTCGAGGCGGAGGACCGTTCGGGCCTCCAACGCGACCCAGCATCGGCAAAAAAGTTAAAGGAGCTAGTCGGCTCCTTTGACTTGGTGGACAGCTGGCGGAATCTTCACCCCAACTCTAGCGCCTTCTCGAGAAGGTCTAGAGAAGGAGGTTCCAGGATAGACCGCATTTACATCTCTCGGGCCTACGTCTCCCGCGTGTCGGCGTCCTCCATGCGGCCGGTGTCGTGCTCGGATCATCACCTTGTGTGGATGGAATTTATTCCACTACACCCTCGGGTGGGATCCGGGTACTGGCATTTTAACAACCGGCTGCTGGAGGACAGCCGATTCCGGGATTCGTTCCGAGCTTTCTGGGTCTCCTGGAAGGACAGGCGAAGAGATTTCTGCTCCCTACGGCTATGGTGGGATGTGGGCAAAGCCCACATCCGGTTTTTATGTCGGGAGTACACTAGGGGGTCGACAAAGGGGCGGAGCTCTGAGGTTGAGCGGCTTGAGAGAGCGTTGCTTGACCTGGAGTCCCGCCTCGGTCCGACCGCTGGAGACCAACAGCTGTGGCAGGAATACCAGGAGAAGAAGGACGCACTAAGGAACCTGCAGCTTCAGCAGTCCCGAGGTGCGTACGTGAGGTCACGGATCCAAATGCTGCAGGATTTGGACCGTGGCTCACCCTTCTTCTACTCGTTGGAAAGGTGGCGGGGAGTTCAAAAGCAGCTAGTGGAGCTGCTGGCTGCCGATGGCTCCTCCATCACGGACCCTGATGGAATTAACAACGAGGTCCGTTCATTCTATCGGTCCTTATTCTCGCCTGATCCGTCAAATGCGGAGGCGTGTAATGAGGTCTGGGAGGATTTGCCGAAGGTCAGCCCAGAGGACGCAGTGCGTCTGGATGCCCCCCTGACTCGGGAGGAACTGTCCACTGCCCTTCGGCAACTCCGGAGGGGCAAGTCCCCTGGTTTGGATGGACTGAGTGTTGAGTTTTATCAGGCTTTTTGGGATGTCCTGGGGGATGATTACAGCCTTGTCCTAGGGGAGAGCCTAGCCACTGGAGAAATGCCCCTCTCATGGCGGAGAGCTGTTGTGGTCCTACTGCCCAAGAAGGGAGACCTCCGCCTGCTAAAGAACTGGCGGCCGGTCTCCCTCTTGTGCGTGGACTACAAGATCTTCGCCCGGGCAATGGCCAACCGTCTGGGTTCGGTAATTGGACAGGTGGTCCATCCTGACCAATCTTATACAGTCCCGGGCCGCTCCATCCAGGACAATGTCCACCTAGTACGGGACCTGATCCACCTACTCCAGGAGACTGGGACCCCGGCAGCGTTTCTTTCTCTTGACCAGGAGAAGGCTTTTGACCGGGTGGACCACAGTTTCCTGGTGGGCACCCTGCAGGCTTTTGGGCTCGGACCACATTTTGTGGCCCGAGTTCGGCTCCTGTACTCTGCCGCAGAGTGCCTAGTTAAAATTAATGGATCATTGACAGGACCTATCCACTTCCGAAGAGGAGTGCGTCAAGGGTGCCCCATGTCCGGTCAACTGTATGCGATCTGTGTCGAGCCATTCCTCGGCCTTCTTCGGCGAAGGCTGACAGGTCTGGTTCTGCGCGAACCGGACATGGGGGTCGTCCTCTCGGCCTACGCCGATGACGTACTCCTCATGATGACAGACCCCTGTGACCTGCGGAGGATGCGCGAGTGCCAAGATGTTTTTTCGGCGGCATCCTCCGCCAGGATCAACTGGGCGAAATGTTCCGGACTCTTAGTAGGCCAGTGGCAGGTGGACTCCCTGCCGGAGGAGATGAGAGCTTTTGAGTGGAGCACCAGACGTCTTCTCTATCTGGGAGTCTACCTGAGTCCTTCTGGGGAGACCTGGCTGGCGAACTGGCAGGACCTGGAGACAAAGGTCATGGCCCGGCTAGGGCGCTGGTCAGGCCTTCTCAGGGTGCTTTCCTATCGAGGCAGGGTGGTGGTCATAAACCAGCTGGTGGCCTCCATGTTGTGGTACCGGATGGTCACCTTGGCCCCCCCCCCTGCCCCTTTTGTCGCAAGAATGCAGAGGAAGCTAGTGGACTTCTTCTGGGGAAACAGGAAGCACTGGGTCTCTGCAGCGGTTCTGAGTCTCCCAGAAGGAGAGGGCGGACAGTCGCTGGTGTGTGTACGCACACGACTGGCGGCTCTCCGCCTCAGGACGCTGCAGAGATTCCTGTACGCCGAGCACCCTCCCAGGTGGCACGTGTTGGCGACTTTCTTCCTCCGGAGGGGCTGCTGTCTTGCCGAAGATATGCAGCTACCACCGGCGGGCGTCAGCCGTGCTGCTTTGCAGAGGCTGCCCGGCTTCTATCAGGACCTACTGAGAGTCTGGAACATGGTTGCCTCAGGCCGGGAATCCCCTCCTCTGGCAGAGGGCGGGGTCCTGGCCGACCCTTGCCCTGTCTCAACGGATGTCAGTGCGGCTCAGGTGTGTGGAACGACTCGGGCTGAGCTGCTCGTCGGGCCCAGGCCCCGCAGCCTTACCCGAGAGACGAATCCACACAACTTGAGCCGTCTTTCATCAACACCCACAATCCCATTTAGGGATGCAGGCAGGAGGTACCTTTATGGGCTGCTGCTCCACACCCTCCACTTCCTAGCATTTGTCCACCGTCCCGACACGCCATGGCGGTCGGTCTTTCCACCTGGAGGTGAGGGGGGTCCCCAGTGGAAGTCCCTCTACAAGGGAGTCCTTCCCATGCACCTTGGGGATCTCGGCTGGAGGGTGCTGCATAAAGCGGTGCCCTGCAATAAGTTCTTTAGTTTGTACACGGATCTCCCAGCCGCGTGTCACTTCTGCGGGCTGGAGGAGACCGTGTACCATATGTACGTGGAGTGTGTGAGGCTGCAGCCCCTTTTCGCGTATTTGCGTGGGCTGCTTCTCGCCTTCTGGTTGCATTTCAGTCCCACCCTATTCATATATGGTCATCCAGTAAGGAGGGGGGCACAGAGGGATGAGGATGTCCTTGTCAACTTGCTCCTGGGGCTGGCGAAAATTGCCATCCGTGGCTCCTGGAAAAGGGTGGCAGGAGGTTCTCCCCGGGCGGACTGCCTGGCTATGTTTAGGGGGTATGTTCGAGCCCGGGTGAACATTGAAAAGGAATACGCGCAGTCCACGGCGACCGTCGAGATGTTCCGGGACCGTTGGGCTCCGCGGGGTGTAAATGCCATCATTGACGAGGATGGCAATATATTGGTTTAACATGTATTGTCTGTTTGTAGTGTAGTAAATGTGTTATTCACTGGGTTTGTAAATATTGTATGGCACCGACATTTGTAATAAAGAATTTTGTAAAAAAAAAAAAAAAAAAAAAGGGGTCAGAAACAGAATGAAACTCCCACTGCACTGTCCCATCATACACTCCTGGAGCAGACAGAGCAAAACTCGCTCCATACCATCACATCACACATTCCCAGGGTAGGACACAGAGGGAATTTCCCTCCACACCATCCCATCACACATTCCCAAGCTCAGAAACTGAGTGAAGCTCCCTCCACACCGTCCCATCACACATTCCTGTATCAGACACAGAGTGAAACACCTTCCGCACATTCCCATCACACACTCCTGGGTCAGACACAGAATTAAACTCCCTCCACACCATCCCATCACACACTCCTGGATCAGACACAGAGCGAATCTCTCTCCACACCGTCCCATCACACACTCCTGGGTCAGGCACAGAATGAAACACCCTCCACACTGTCACATCACACACTCCTGGGTCAGACAGAGAGAGAAACTCCCTCCACGCTGTCACATCGTACACTCCCGGGTTCAGACACAGAGTGAAACTCGCTCCGCACTGTCCGATCTCTCACTCCTGAATCAGACACAGAGCGAAACTCTCTCCACACTGTCCCATCGCACACACCTCTGTCAGACACAGAATGAAACTCCCTCCGCACTGTCCGATCAAACATTCCTCGATCAGACACAGAGCAAATCTCCCTCTGTACCATCCCATTACACATTCCCAAGGTCGGACAAAGAGTGAAGCTCCCTCCACACCAACCCATCACACACTCCTGGATCAGACACACAGTGAAACTCCCTCCACACCAACCCATCACACACTCCTGGATCAGATACAGAGTGAATCTCCCTCCACACCGTCCCATCACACACACCTTGATCAAACACAGGGTGAAACTCCCTCCATACCATCCCATCAACACACTCCTGAATCAGACACAGAGTGAAACTCCTTCCGCACATTCCCATCACACACTCCTGGGTCAGACACAGAATGAAACTCCCTCCACACCATCCCATCACACACTCCTGGATCAGACACAGAGCGAATCTCCCTCCTCACCGTCCCATCACACACTCCTGGGTCAGACACAGAATGAAACACCCTCCACACTGTCCCATCACACACAGCTGCATCAGACACAGAATGGAATTCTCTCCACACTGTCCCATCACACACTCCTGGGTCAGACACTGAATGAAACTCCCTCCACCCTGTCCCATCACAGACTCCTGGGTCAGACACAGAGCGAAACTCCCTGCACGCTGTCCCATCACACACTGCTGTACCAGACACAGAGTGAAACTCCTTCCACACCATCCCATCACACACTCCTGGATCAGACACAGCGGGAATGTCCCTCCACACCGTCCCATCACACACTCCTGGGTCAGACACAGAGCGAAACGCTCTCCACACTGTCCCATCACAAACTTCTGGATCAGACACAGAATGAAACTCCCTCCACGCTGTCACATCACACACTCCCAGGGTCAGGCACAGAGTGAAACTCCCTCCGCAATGTCCAATCACACACTCCTGGATCAGACACAGAGCAAATCTCCCTCCACACCGTCCCGTCACACACTCCTGGGTCAGACACAGGGTGAAACTCCCTCCACGGTGTCCCATCACACACTGCTGGATCAGACACAGAGTGAAACTACCTCCACACTGTCCCATCAACACACTCCTGGGTCAGACACAGAATGAAACTCCCTCCACACTGTCTCATCACACACTACTGGGTCAGACACAGAGCGAAACGCTCTCCACACTGTCCCATCACACACTCCTGGGTCAGACACAGAGAGACACTCCCTGCACGCTGTCCCATCACACACTGCTGTACCAGACACAGAGTGAAACTCTCTCCACACCATCCCATCACACACTCCTGGATCAGATACAGAGAGAATCTCCCTCCACACCGTCCCATCACACACACCTTGATCAAACACAGAGTGAAACTCCCTCCATACTATCCCATCAACACACTCCTGAATCAGACACAGAGCGAAACTCTCTCCACACTGTCCCACCACACGCTCCTGGATCAGACACAGAGGGAATCTCCCTCTGTACCATCCCATTACACATTCCAAGGGTCGGACACAGAATGAAACTCCCTCCACACTGTACCATCAACACACTCCTGGGTCAGAGACAGCATGAAATTTCCTCCACACTGTCTCATCACACACTACTGGGTCAGAAACAGAGCGAAACTCTCTCCACACTGCCCCATCACACAGTCCTGGGTCAGACACAGAATGGAACTCCCTCCACACTGTCCCATCACACACTCCTGGGCCAGACACAGAATGAAACTCCCTCCACACTGTCCCATCACACACTCCTCGATCAGACACAGAGCGAAACTCCCTCCATGCTGTCCCATCACACACTGCTGAATCAGACACAGAGTGATGCTCCCTCTACACTGTCCCATCATACACTCCTGAATCAGACTGAGCAAAACTCCCTCCACACCATCCCATCACACACTCCTGGATCAGACACAGAGTGAAGCTCCTTCTGCACTGTCGCATCGCACACTCCTGCATCAAACACAGAGTAAAGCTCCCTCCACACTGTCCCATCACACACACCTGAATCAGACAGAACAAAACTCCCTCCACACCATCCCATCACACATTCCCAAGGTCAGACCCAGAGTGAAGCTCCCTCCACACCGTCCCATCACGCATTCCTGGATCAGAAACAGTGAAACTCACTCCACACCATCCCATCACACATTCCCAAGGTCAGACACAGAGTAAAGCTCCCTCCACACTGTCCCATCACGCACTACTGGGTTCAGATACAGAATGAAACTCCCTCCGCACCTTCCCATCACACACTGCTGAATCAGTCACAGAGTGATGCTCCCTCCTCACTGTCCCATCACATGCTCCTGGGGTCAGACACAGAATGAACCTCCCTCCACACTGTCCCATCACACACTCCTGGATCAGACACAGAGAGAAGCTCCCTCGACGCTGTCCCATCACACACTCCCGGGGTCAGAAACAGAATGAAACTCCCACTGCACTGTCCCATCATACACTCCTGGAGCAGACAGAGCAAAACTCGCTCCATACCATCACATCACACATTCCCAGGGTAGGACACAGAGGGAATCTCCCTCCACACGGTCCCAGCACACACTCCTGGGTCAGACACACAGGGAATCTCCCTCTGTACCATCCCATTACACATTCCGAGGGTCGGACACAGAATGAAACTCCCTCCACACTGTCCCATCACACACTGCTGCATCAGACACAGAGTGAAACTCCCTCCACACTGTACCATCAACACACTCCTGAGTCAGACACAGAATGAAATTTCCTCCACACTGTCTCATCACACACTACTGGGTCAGAAACAGAGCGAAACTCTCTCCACACTGCCCCATCACACAGTCCTGGGTCAGACACAAAATGGAACTCCCTCCACACTGTCCCATCACACACTCCTGGGTCAGACACAGAATGGAACTCCCTCCACACTGTCCCATCACACACTCCTGGGCCAGACACAGAATGAAACTCCCTCCACACTGTCCCATCACACACTCCTCGATCAGACACAGAGCGAAACTCCCTCCACGCTGTCCCATCACACACTGCTGGATCAGACACAGAGTGAAACTCCCTCCACACTGTCCCATCAACACACTCCTGGGTCAGACACAGAATGAAACTCCCTCCACACTGTCTCATCACACACTACTGGGTCAGACACAGAGCGAAACTCTCTCCACACTGTCCCATCACACACTCCTGGGTCAGACACAGAGAGACACTCCCTGCACGCTGTCCCATCACACACTGCTGTACCAGACACAGAGTGAAACTCTCTCCACACCATCCCATCACACACTCCTGGATCAGATACAGAGAGAATCTCCCTCCACACCATCCCATCACACACACCTTGATCAAACACAGAGTGAAACTCCCTCCACCCTGTCACATCACACACTCCTGGGTCAGACACAGAGTGAAACTCCCTCCATACTATCCCATCAACACACCCCTGAATCAGACACAGAGCGAAACTCTCTCCACACTGTCCCACCACACACTCCTGGATCAGACACAGAGGGAATCTCCCTCTGCACCATCCCATTACACATTCCGAGGGTCGGACACAGAATGAAACTCCCTCCACACTGTCCCATCACACACTGCTGCATCAGACACAGAGTGAAACTCCCTCCACACTGTACCATCAACACACTCCTGGGTCAGACACAGAATGGAACTCCCTCCACACTGTCCCATCACACACTCCTGGGCCAGACACAGAATGAAACTCCCTCCACACTGTCCCATCACACACTCCTCGATCAGACACAGAGCGAAACTCCCTCCACGCTGTCCCATCACACACTGCTGAATCAGACATAGAGTGATGCTCCCTCCACACTGTCCCATCATACACTCCTGAATCAGACAGAGCAAAACTCCCTCCACACCATCCATCACACATTCCCAAGGTCAGACCCAGAGAGAAGCTCCCTCCACACTGTCGCATCGCACACTCCTGGATCAGACACAGAGTAAAACTCCCTCCAGACTGTCCCATCAACACACTCCTGGATCAAACACAGAATGAAACTCCCTCCACGCTGTCCCATCACACATTCCCGGGGTCAGACACAGAGTGAATCTCCTCCACACTGTCCCAACACACACTCCTGGATCAGGCACAGAGCGAAACTCCCTCCACACTGACCCATCACACACTCCTGAATCAGACAGAACAAAACTCCCTCCACACCATCCCATGACACATTCCCAAGGTCAGACCCAGAGTGAAGCTCCCTCCACACCGTCCCATCAACACACTCCTGGATCAGAAACAGTGAAACTCCCTCCACACCATCCCATCACACATTCCCAAGGTCAGACCCACAGTGAAGCTCCCTCCACACTGTCCCATCACGCACTACTGGGTTCAGATACAGAATGAAACTCCCTCCGCACCTTCCCATCACACACTGCTGAATCAGACACAGAGAGAAACTCCCTCGACGCTGTGCCATCACACACTCCCGGGGTCAGAAACAGAATGAAACTCCCACTGCACTGTCCATCATACACTCCTGGAGCAGACAGAGCAAAACTCGCTCCATACCATCACATCACACATTCCCAGGGTAGGACACAGAGCGAATTTCCCTCCACACCATCCCATCACACATTCCCAAGCTCAGAAACTGAGTGAAGCTCCCTCCACACCGTCCCATCACACATTCCTGTATCAGACACAGAGTGAAACACCTTCCGCACATTCCCATCACACACTCCTGGGTCAGACACAGAATTAAACTCCCTCCACACCATCCCATCACACACTCCTGGATCAGACACAGAGCGAATCTCTCTCCACACCGTCCCATCACACACTCCTGGGTCAGACACAGAATGAAACACCCTCCACACTGTCACATCACACACTCCTGGGTCAGACAGAGAGAGAAACTCCCTCCACGCTGTCACATCGTACACTCCCGGGTTCAGACACAGAGTGAAACTCGCTCCGCACTGTCCGATCTCTCACTCCTAAATCAGACACAGAGCGAAACTCTCTCCACACTGTCCATCGCACACACCTCTGTCAGACACAGAATGAAACTCCCTCCGCACTGTCCGATCAAACATTCCTCGATCAGACACAGAGCAAATCTCCCTCTGTACCATCCCATTACACATTCCCAAGGTCGGACAAAGAGTGAAGCTCCCTCCACACCAACCCATCACACACTCCTGGATCAGACACACAGTGAAACTCCCTCCACACCAACCCATCACACACTCCTGGATCAGATACAGAGTGAATCTCCCTCCACACCGTCCCATCACACACACCTTGATCAAACACAGGGTGAAACTCCCTCCATACCATCCCATCAACACACTCCTGAATCAGACACAGAGTGAAACTCCTTCCGCACATTCCCATCACACACTCCTGGGTCAGACACAGAATGAAACTCCCTCCACACCATCCCATCACACACTCCTGGATCAGACACAGAGCGAATCTCCCTCCTCACCGTCCCATCACACACTCCTGGGTCAGACACAGAATGAAACACCCTCCACACTGTCCCATCACACACAGCTGCATCAGACACAGAATGGAATTCTCTCCTCACTGTCCCATCACACACTCCTGGGTCAGACACTGAATGAAACTCCCTCCACCCTGTCCCATCACAGACTCCTGGGTCAGACACAGAGCGAAACTCCCTGCACGCTGTCCCATCACACACTGCTGTACCAGACACAGAGTGAAACTCCTTCCACACCATCCCATCACACACTCCTGGAGCAGACACAGCGGGAATGTCCCTCCACACCGTCCCATCACACACTCCTGGGTCAGACACAGAGCGAAACGCTCTCCACACTGTCCCATCACAAACTTCTGGATCAGACACAGAATGAAACTCCCTCCACGCTGTCACATCACACACTCCCAGGGTCAGGCACAGAGTGAAACTCCCTCCGCAATGTCCAATCACACACTCCTGGATCAGACACAGAGCAAATCTCCCTCCACACCGTCCCGTCACACACTCCTGTGTCAGACACAGGGTGAAACTCCCTCCACGGTGTCCCATCACACACTGCTGGATCAGACACAGAGTGAAACTACCTCCACACTGTCCCATCAACACACTCCTGGGTCAGACACAGAATGAAACTCCCTCCACACTGTCTCATCACACACTACTGGGTCAGACACAGAGCGAAACTCTCTCCACACTGTCCCACCACACGCTCCTGGATCAGACACAGAGGAATCTCCCTCTGTACCATCCCATTACACATTCCAAGGGTCGGACACAGAATGAAACTCCCTCCACACTGTACCATGAACACACTCCTGGGTCAGAGACAGCATGAAATTTCCTCCACACTGTCTCATCACACACCACTGGGTCAGAAACAGAGCGATACTCTCTCCACACTGCCCCATCACACAGTCCTGGGTCAGACACAGAATGCAACTCCCTCCACACTGTCCCATCACACACTCCTCGATCAGACACAGAGCGAAACTCCCTCCACGCTGTCCCATCATACACTCCTGAATCAGACAGAGCAAAACTCCCTCCACACCATCCCATCACACATTCCAAGGTCAGACCCAGAGTGAAGCTCCCTCCACACTGTCCCATCACACACTCCCGGGGTCAGACACAGAGTGAACCTCCTTCTGCACTGTCGCATCGCACACTCCTGGATCAGACACAGAGTAAAACTCCCTCCAGACTGTCCCATCAACACACTCCTGGATCAAACACAGAATGAAACTCCCTCCACGCTGTCCCATCACACATTCCCGGGGTCAGACACAGAGTGAATCTCCCTCCACACTGTCCCATCACACACTCCTGGATCAGGCACAGAGCAAAACTCCCTCCACGCTGTCCCATCACACACTGCTGAATCAGACACAGAGTGATGCTCCCTCCACACTGTCCCATCACACACTCCTGAATCAGACAGAACAAAACTCCCTCCACACCATCCATCACACATTCCCAAGGTCAGACCCAGAGTGAAGCTCCCTCCACACCGTCCCATCACGCATTCCTGGATCAGAAACTGTGAAACTCCCTCCACACCATCCATCACAAATTCCCAAGGTCAGACCCACAGTGAAGCTCCCTCCACACTGTCCCATCACGCACTACTGGGTTCAGATACAGAATGAAACTCCCTCCGCACCTTCCCATCACACACTGCTGAATCAGACACAGAGAGAAACTCCCTCGACGCTGTGCCATCACACACTCCCGGGGTCAGAAACAGAATGAAACTCCCACTGCACTGTCCCATCATACACTCCTGGAGCAGACAGAGCAAAACTCGCTCCATACCATCACATCACACATTCCCAGGGTAGGACACAGAGGGAATTTCCCTCCACACCATCCCATCACACATTCCCAAGCTCAGAAACTGAGTGAAGCTCCCTCCACACCGTCCCATCACACATTCCTGTATCAGACACAGAGTGAAACTCCTTCCGCACATTCCCATCACACACTCCTGGGTCAGACACAGAATTAAACTCCCTCCACACCATCCCATCACACACTCCTGGATCAGACACAGAGCGAATCTCTCTCCACACCGTCCCATCACACACTCCTGGGTCAGACACAGAATGAAACACCCTCCACACTGTCACATCACACACTCCTGGGTCAGACAGAGAGAGAAACTCCCTCCACGCTGTCACATCGCACACTCCCGGGTTCAGACACAGAGTGAAACTCGCTCCGCACTGTCCGATCTCTCACTCTTGAATCAGACACAGAGCGAAACTCTCTCCACACTGTCCCATCGCACACACCTCTGTCAGACACAGAATGAAACTCCCTCCGCACTGTCCGATCAAACATTCCTCGATCAGACACAGAGCGAATCTCCCTCTGTACCATCCCA